>NC_061111.1:223293390-223365612 GCF_002878395.1 Capsicum annuum | reverse complement strand
TATATATATATATATATATATATTGTAATGTATATATATTGCAGTATGTTTAATTTAAAGTATTACATATACATAGAATAGAGTGTATATATGTGAATATATCTTCTATAGACGTGTATATTTAACGTATACATGTGTATATGTTTTATAAATTAAAATATAACTATATCTATATATATATTGTAATGTATATATATATTGTAGTGTATTTTATTAGTAGTAGTATATATACATTGAATGGCGCATATACATGTATATATATCTTCTATAGATGTGTATATTTAACGTATACCTGTTTATATATTTTATAAATTAGTATATAAATATATATATATATATATATATTATAATGTATATATATTGTAGTATATTTTATTAGTAGTAGTATATATACACTGAATGGTGCGTATACATGTGTATATATCTTCTGTAGATGTGTATATTTAACGTATACATGTGTATATGTTTTATAAATTAGTATAGATGTGTATGTTTAACGTATACATGTGTATATGTTTTATAAATTAGTATAGATGTGTATATTTAACGTATACATGTATATATGTTTTATAAATTACTATATAACTATATATATATATATATAAATATATATATATATATATATATATATATTATTGTATATTTTATTGAAACTTTAAAGTAGTACATATATATTGGATGGTGCATATATATGTGTACTTGTGTATATAATGTATATAGGTGGGTATATATAATGTATATTGAAAAAAATTTTTTTTTTTTTTTATATATTTTTGACCGGATTTGACCGATTTTTTAATCGAATTTGACTGGGTTTAGGTGGGTTTGATCGGGTTAGGTTAAGTGGGTCGGGTTAGGATTGTTTTTAATTTTTTACTGTTGAGACCAAATCGGCCCGGCCCACTTAGACCCCAACTCGGACCCGGGCCAAAAACCAATTAAATGACACGGGCCGATTTCAGGTTGGCCCGGCTCGGCCCATATGACAGTCTTAATCCACTATCATAAAATCAATAATGTCATTAAAGAGAAAAAGGAAATTATCAATGACACAATTTCTTATCCTCCTATGACAAATTAAATCAACTAAATTGAGGATGGATCAAAATTTACCATAATTAAGTAGTATAATTTAAATTAAAGAGAGGTAAAATATTAATCAAAATAACCAAATAAAAACATACCATAAAGTGGTTAAAAAAAGAATCAATCCTGCTTTAACTAAGGGAGGAGGATCAATAAACATGGGGAGCTAAAATAATTATCAATAAATCGTGAATCAAAGATTGACATAAATAATTAATAAGTGTAAAATCCTCAAGTAAGGCAGCAAAAATCAATTGAAGACATAAAATATGAATTTTCATAATCACATAGGTAAAATCTATTCAAAATGAACAAGGGTAAAAAGTCAATCCAATAATATATTTTCATTAAGAGGTAGTAGGATCAATTAGGAGAAAATTCATGTCAAACGGGCCAAAAATAGTTACGTAAATCCTATTATGCAAAAGTCCTCTAATTACAATACATTTACTCTCAGTCTCAAGACATTTAAAAATATATGAATGCAACATAAGGCTCACTTCAACATACAAGAACCACAACAATTTCAAACTTTGGATCATTTAATGCACGATTCGAAACAATAATATTAGCCAAGGTTGATTGTATTTCGGGCTCTTTGCATATCACGGTCTAAACATCTAAATAAACATGAGCTCGAAACATTCGAACCAAAAAATCAGATGCAAACCTCACGAATTTCATATCTAAGGATAAAAATAAAGTAGCGATAAGAACGGGATTTTGAATTAAAAGGGACAAACAAATTTCCCAATTAAGTGAGGGCCTTCGAGTTTTAAAAATTAGGTAAAAATGATAAAAAAAATTCAATTTTTTAAAAAATTTTGCTTCAATAACTTCCCAATTATGGTCGAAAAAATTAATAATATTTCATAAAATGGACACAAAATGATATGTCAACATAAAACATTTGATTGACTAGCGAAATTATATTAGTGCCACATAGGTTGACTATCAAAATTATATCAGTGTCACTTAAATTGAAATAGAAGAAAAAGTATTATAAATCACAATAAAATATTTGATTGACTATTGAATTTATATTAGTGCCACATAGGTTGACTTTCGAAATTATATCAGTGGCAGTTAAATAGAAATAGAAGAAAAAATATTATAAAATGGTAATAATTAAAAATTAAAATTATTTTAATAATTAATTATCTAAATTATATTTGTGTCACATAAATTGAGATAAAAAAAAATAACATATATAGCACGGGCCCTTCAATGTCTAGTTTGAGAGGGAGAGGAAAAAAATGGGGTGGCTAGGGGGGAATGCATTTAGGGTTAGGAATTTTGGTGTATATAATTAAAAAAAAGATAGGACGTTTAATATGAGTTGTTGGATCAATTTTGATCAAGGTTGAGATTAAAATGATTTAAAAGTGGGTTAAAAAATTAAATTTTAATTTGAGATCAAAATTTGATATAAATTTGGCTAAAATTGACTTCAAATGAATATAAATGGCTAAAAATTAAACCTAAAAGGGAAATTGAATTGAATGGGCTGTTATTTTAATAATGAATTAAATAATTTTAAAATAGTAACGTATTATGTCAAATATTATATTTAATTAATAATTTATATGTAATATGATCAGATAAAAGTAATAAAATAAATTGTATATTTTCAAATCATGAGTGTGGCATGCTCATATCTATTTGATACATGAATAATGTGTAACAAATATTAATATCTGAAATTAATAATTTTGATAAAATAACAGCCTAATAGAAGTATCAGGAGATCAAAATTAGGTGTCAACATGCATGCTATTATGGGACAGGATCTTAGTTCTTTAATCATGTAGTTAAATTTAAAGTTATTATTACAATCTTAGACTTTACATAAAAATAAAAAGCATAACATAAACATGATCTTAACTTGACATCAAATTATAACGACGACCTTTAACTTTGTCAGTGTACAAGTAGGCCCTTTAACTTTACAAAATATGAACAAAAAAATAACTTCAATCTTGCAACGCATATGCGTAAAACTCAATCGCTCCTACGTGGACTAGTACTCCAACCAAATGATGCTACCTAATTAAAAAAAAAACTCGTAGATTTTAGATATTAACTTTTCTAGTGTACAAGTAGGCCATTTAACTATACAAAAGTTGAACAAAAAAATACTTCAATCTTGCAACCCATATGCGTAAAAATCACTCCTGCGTGGACTAGTACTCTAACCAAATGCTGCCACCTAATTAAGAAGATTACGTAGATTTTAAATATTAAAAAAAAAAATTAATATACCACCATCACAAATACATGTACGTCCTAGATTTTTTTTCTTTAAAAAAATAAAAACAATTCATTAAATGCTTCCTTTATTAAAATAACATTCAAGTCCGATGACAATTGAAAGGTTCATTTAGAAGAAGATGTGAAATCCGATGAAAACCCTACAAAATTTTCATCTCTTATTCCCTTTCAATTAAGAAAAAATTATTGAAATTTTCCATTGAAGCTTCACAACATAGAATTCATTTAACATGAAGTTTGTACAATTTCTTTATAACTTTTAGCTCTTTGGATATACAAATGAAGCATACACATCGCCTGTATCGTCTTAAGGAGAAACAGAAGAGCACTAGATAATTGATCGTACTTTTCTTAATTGGGTTACTTTTTTCAAAATTTTTTAAAGTTGTTGGAGAAAATAAAAAGAGAATAAAGTGGAAATTTGATTTGTAAAAGGGGGATATATATATAATAGTCATTTAAACATTTTTTTTTTACTGTTGGGAGCTCCAATTTTTACTCCCACGCACATCATTTTGAGTGTAGTCATGCATTTTGCCATGTAGGATTAGAGTGTTTGTTTGTTCATATTTTGTATAGTTAAAGTGCCTACTTGTGCACGAGCAAAGTTAAAGGTCATAGTTATAATTTGATATCAAGTTAAAGGTCCTATTTATGTCTTATGCCAAAATAAAATCATTAGTACTTTCTTAGAGAAGAAGTCAGACTACTAATCATGTATTTATTTAATTTTTAGTATTCTCCCTATCCACTTTCAGATTCGGCTCTAACCTCTATTGTATTATTATATTTTAATATGATCACATTATATTACTCTAAAATGAAAACATATTAAAAGAAGTGAAAGCATATAAAAATAAGTTCATAAAAATTAAAGACATTGCTTCCGAGATTACTCTTATCTATTTTGGATATATGTTGATAACATAATCAAGTAGTTTGTTTCCAAAGAAGGTGTTATACCTATTTTGAAGGCATGTATGACTCATCAGTTGTATTTCACCACCTGGGTATTGAGATAACTGTAATGATTTTGCCATGATTCAAATCATGGATCATGCAGGAATCTACCTAGCTCTATCCTAGATTGGAGAACCCTTACCACCCAACCACTCAATTAAGTGTGAAAGATAACAAATATCTCTTAATATAATTGATCTCTTAAATAAATAAAAATTTTCTTATTTAACATGTTTATTACACAATTACATTGTGAAAGTTAAAAGATAAATTCTTCAGAATCTAGTCCAAATCGGTACAAGAGCATTAAACAAATAGAAGAAGAACACGAAACATAACATTTATGTATTAGTAGAATGACAAAAGTTGCTGAAGAAAAATCATCATTGTACCTATAGAAACTCTAACAGACCTGAAACATAATTATATCTCCAAATGGAGATATAATAAGTATAGTTTTTGTACAACTATACATACTAGTAGGTATTACGGCTAACCAGGATTAGAAATATCTACTAACATATAGCAAACAACGAGAAATTATGACATGCATATAGACTTAATAATTGAACATACTTAACCTACTTCAACTTTTAATCTTATCATATTTTCTTTATTATAGCATTATTAATTTACCCTTAGGGAGGGACTAACTAACACAATTCCGTGAATAAACCTAACCCACATTTTTTCTGCATTCACATTGTCATAACAACTTTACATTTCTCTCTCTCGCGTTAATCCTCTTTCGTGATAATCCTCACTCCCTATTATACTATCATTAATCATCGAGATTGCAATAACCAAGATAATAAATAGCATCAACAACCTTCAAGAAGGGACATTAAAATATATATCACATGTATAACAATATACACAGGAGAATAATTTTTAAATATAATTCAAAATGTACCTTATATTCACACTTTACTTCAATGTACAATCATAACCATCAGAATAATCGATCCAATTAAGGAATCATAGTATATGAATAAGGTTCACCATAACATATTTATGTATATGCACACTCACATGCATACGATGAATGTAAGCATGGAAGATGTATGAGTTATTTCATTCTCATCTCAATATCGCCATTACTATCATTTAATCATGATCACAATATCATCATCGATGTCATCACATCATCATTTCAATACCATCATCTCATTATAGTCTCAATGTCATCAATAATATCATCTCAACATCATTATTAATATCAATGCAAAAGCATAAGGCAGTCAATAATCACAAGTATGTCCAGAGACTAGTCACAAACATCTAACTCAAATAAGTTAAATGGAAGCAAGAAATGATCAAGACACAACTCATAAGTAGATGACAACTAAAAGTACGTTCATAACACTTCAACTCATAGAACCAGAAACAATCCTCTTCATATCAATCTATTTCAAGTTATTCAATTATGTCACTTACAGTTAGACAAATTCAGTCAACAATAATTAAAGACAACCTTATTCAATAGTTATTTCTAATCATCAATCACAACATGTCCGGAGATCAATCAATTAAGAATCCATTTTAAAAGTGCACATTTCACTAGAATCAATATCTATACTCTATTTCAACATATCTATTGTATTCATCAATCTAACCCTTTTTTCCTATCAAAACTGCTAAATTCAGTTACTACCTAGTAATTTTTTCACTCAAGTCATCAGTAAGTTCAAGACACTATCCCTTTTAGCTGATTGTTCAATTATTTGGCTCTATTTAACTTATAATTCCAGCTAAAGTCACTCATCTTTACACATCTTACTTTCTAGAACTTAGCCGAACTTGACCATTAGGTTCTTAAGTTATATCATCACATCTTCTTATCACAATCATTCCCCTAACTATCTTCTATCTAGAATATTGCATACTCCAAACATATACAATATTGGATTCACCCTTTTTTTAAGGTATTAAAGACTAATTTTATAGATTCATATTCTCTTACTTCTTCTATTGTTACCCATATTTCATATTAAGCTTTGTAAAACATCTAAGAAGGCATGCAAAATGCAAACATCCAATAATGGATCCACACAAAACACAACAACATGCAATTATATCATTGTTCTATTAATTTGATATTTTTATCCATTCAAACTTCCTGCCGTAGGCTTAGACATGAAATATCCTGTCAGCTATAGTTGCTACATGCAACTAATCCAAGTCTACTACATATTAAATCATAACCTACCTCGATCAAAGATCTTAGAACAAGCAACCTGCACCAAGATTGATCTTTCCTTTCTTTCATGCCTCCATTGACCTAATCATCTAGAAATCAAATAATTATAGAAGCAATTAAGCAATTACTCTTTGATAACTATATTAGAAATTCAATACATTAGTTTTATCCTTATTTATGGTCTAAATCATTACCCAAGCTCAATTAATCCTTAACTAGTTCTATCATACTCAATCCATCTCCATTAATGGAGTTCAAAACTAAAGATTCCATTTTAAAAGCATTCAAAGTTCCTAAGAATCAAATTTTATATTATAGAATCACTAATTCATGCTAGGAATTATTAATTAACAATACAAAAGTAATTCTAGATGATATTAACCCAATCCGTAGATTTTTCTCAAAATATCATGAACTTAGGGTTCAAATCTCCAAGAATTATCATTAATGTTTATTATAATGATTCTAGGATATTAAAGGATTGAAATACGAAGAGTATGATGAAAGAACATACCTCAACAAAGGATTTTCTCCCAAGGACTTGAAAAATTGCCCTTGTAGGGCTTTGGAATGAAATTTTGAGTTAAAATTCAAAAAATTATCCAAAAATGACTTAAATGCTGCTTAGTTACCACTGTAACGACAGATTTACTATTGTAGTAGTACTTCTATGGTGGTTAATTTTTTAGTCCGAATAGTATTTAGTAAAACAACCATAACTTTCTATTCCAAAGGCATATTAATGAACAACCGGATGCATTGAAATGAAGACTCAAAGATGTATCATTTTTTGGGTATTAGGCCCCATAACACTTTCTATTCTAGAAAATATACTCATTTGAAATTGACTCTAGTTTAAATTTAGCTCAAAACTCAATTAGTAAGAATACTTCTAACTTAACTTTATTTTAGGGGTATTGTATGACCTTCGTTCATGTATTATGCACTCTCATAATAAAGAATTGTCATATAACTTATAATGAATGAGGTTCTTATATTTTTTTTACAAATATTTTTAGTAACAATGGAACGAATTTTATAGATTTTAGAGTGCAGTTACTTTTGGCATACCATTTATCATGATGCAAAACTGATGGCAAAATCATGTGATCAATGTCGATATCAAGGTTTTATTTTTGGAAGTTATTAGATGCCTTTTAACTTGATCATGTAAGTGAAATTTTTGTGTGACGGGGATAGACTTCATATATTCTTTTATAAAGTTTCATGTTATCCAATATATTGTACTTATCATGGATTACGTATTCAAATGGATGAAAGTTGTTGCGCTCTCTAATAATGAAGCTAAAAGTGTCAGTGTGGTCTTAAAAAATAATCTTCACGAGGTTTGGCACCCGTAGAGTTATTATTAGCAATGGATGATATCACCTGCGAAAGAACTTTTTCAAACTTAATGAAAAAGTATAAGGTGAGGCATAAGTCTAAAACCCTATATGGTTTAGGGTTCAAAATTTACAGTTTAGGGTTCAAGGTGCAGATCCTATCATTAGCAAGTCTAGTTTATTTTTGGTTTGAGATGATACTTTTTTGGGTGATTCGGTGAACTACATGGGGTTCACTGTGATATCGGAGTTCCTCTATCTTTACTTTCCTATCTTTACTATTTCAGAAAGAGTTGTAATTTTATATTCAAGTAAATGCTCTTATATTGGTGACACTAGGTCTTGAGTGTATTCTGTTATTTTTGTACTTCTATTCTATTTATGAGAGCTCGGATATTTAGGCTTCCTTTAACTATTTTTATTACTTTTGAATATTAACTTGATATTTGATTAGGTGAAGAATTGACTTGCCTACCGATGACTTAGTGTAGGTGCCATCATAATCTTAGATTTTGAATCATGGTAGAGACATTTAACAATATATTTCTTTTTGTGGTGAACCTGGTTGAGAAGGATATCAACCAATGAAAAATTGAAAAAGTTAACAAATTAGTGTAGTATTACTATGTTAGTGTTGTGAAGATCCTAAGGAGCAGACCATGACACATTTATTTCTAACATCTATAATAGCAAAAATGTTGTGGAGATAGTTTACTTCTCGTATAATTCTACATATTGATGGGTTCCAATTGCACCAAGTTATTATTAAATGATGGACCTCCCCTCATGCTCCAAAATTGCATAGCACCTACAAAGATATCCCAACTATTATCATGTAAGAGTTATGGAAGAAAAGGAATTCAAGGAATATGAAGGCAACATTAAGTATGAAAGGATGATAAACTAGAACAGTTAACAACAATTCAGTAGGATAGAGTCAACTACCCTTGGTTAACATCAACACCAATTTACTGGATAGTAGTGATGTAATATTTGAGCAATTACAAATTCAAAAATTTGGTTAAATGGAGGAAACTAGCCACGGATAAAGTCAAGATTAGAACTAATGGGTGCAAGTCAAGGAAATTCAGAATTAAGTGCCTAAGATTTCCTTTTGATAGACGATAAAGGATATCTAATCTATGCCCAAAAAGAGAAAATAGGTGTGACTATCAGTTTGGTTGCAGAAACAAGAACTACATATGAACTAAGTTTTGTCTCACAAATGGAATGTACAATGCAAAGCGAAAAAAAATTCACATTTACTAAAAATTATAACAAATGTTTGAAAAGTTGATAACACTCACTTACATGTCAAATTAGGTGTAAGGCGGTCGATGTCAATCTAATTACCCAACCATAAGTC
Organism: Capsicum annuum; assembly: GCF_002878395.1. Classification (NCBI taxonomy): domain Eukaryota; kingdom Viridiplantae; phylum Streptophyta; class Magnoliopsida; order Solanales; family Solanaceae; genus Capsicum; species Capsicum annuum. Next base: position 223,356,386 of record NC_061111.1, on the reverse strand, counting down.
GAATCGAATTCACGAGAACAATGTGAGTGGTGATCGAGTAAGTTCAAAATGAAAGTTACTTGCTAATTCAAATATAGGATACAAATATTTGGGGGTTTACTTGAACATTTTCAAAGATATAACAATTTTTGGGGCTTCCAGAGGACTAACTCAAGGACAAGAAAAATTAGAGCGTAATCAATTAAGAGCGGATCTTGGGGCTATGCCATTCTAGGTGTAAACTTATACATGGGTAATATAGAATTTAGCTAGGAGTTTAGGTAGGCTAGATTAGGGGTATTGACGTGAATCTTTCAATTACACTCTAACTCAAACAACATCCTTATTTATAGCATGATGAAATTCGACAAGATAACTCAAGTTATTGTTTGCAAATATCCCTCACCCATTATCCCTCTTACAAGGGTGATATGGAATCCAAGGATATTGGGGTTTTCACCCACAATTCTTAATTCAAACTTAGAATAAAAGCAAAACCCATAACTATTAACTAATTAATTGGATAAATAAACAACACCCATGAATTAATCACAACCTATTCAATCATAACTCCAAGAGGAAGAATTAGCTACTCATAAAGATAGAAAGTAAAGATATAACAAAATTTTCTCCAAAATGATCCATGAAAGTTAAAGAGAAATTAAATCTAAAGTTTAAACTTCAATAAATCTTCAATGAAAATTGCTAATCCTTCACTTTGATTTTACTCTAATATATTCTTCACTCAATAATAGTACAATAGTGTTCCCTAAAAATGGAAGATAGATGATGGGTGGATAGATGGATAAAAAGTAAGATTAACTTGTGAAAGGGCTTTGGCCATTTAGGATTTTGGGAACTAGCTCTTTGAATTTCCACTTATGCCCTTTAAGCTTTTCCGCTCCATCGCGATCGCCCTCTATTGACCATGTTCACGACTCCCACAATCGTGGTGGTCACCTCGTGATCAATGAGGCTTGGCTTAACTCTGAATTACGATCGCACCCATCAGGCCGCGATCACAGTACCTGAGGGTCGATCTCTGGTATTGATTTTTAGCTTGTACAAGTACTTTAGTCCTTTTGCTTCCCTTTTTATCTTTACTTCAACTCTTTTTCATCTGATTACCTGCAAACACACAAACCATGAGATTTAATGCATTTCAATAAAGAATTAGCCTCATATACATAATCATTTTATCATAGTATGCACGAATTTAAATATAGATGAGTGGCTAATTTTCCACTTATCAACACCCTCCGCTTAAAACTTTTTTTGTCCTCAAGTAACACTACTCCACACTCAATGAGACTACTCAACTATAAGCCCACTCTTACAACCAAATGATCACTATGATTTTGGACTCGATTAGCACCATCAATTAGCCATCAAGCATGGAAAAATAATTCATGCAACTTCCCTAAAAATCAATTACACTTTCAAGGATGCAAAAGACTTTTAAGAACAATCAAGCAACAACTACTAACTCTCCAGAAGTGACTCTCTATCAATAGTGAATTAACTACACTCCTTTGCCTCATGTCCGAAATATGACAACTTCAACAACTTTTACTCTTTTATATGCCTACCCACGAAAGAAAAGTCCCGACACACCCTAAATTCTATCATGCAACAAGGGAAAAATGTGCAAGAACTCACTCTCAAAAAGAATTTCACAATACAGAAAAGTGCCATGTCATATGCTTGCCCTTATTTTCAATTGCTACCAACTCAAAAATACTTAATTGAAGATCTCGAAGGGCTTTTTCAATCTTGTAATGTAGGTTCGGGGAAGGGTGGGATAAACATTTGGCATAAAAGTGACTACATCCTCCTTGAACTCAACATAAAACACTATTAAATCAAAATTTGAGTCATGGGACACTTTATTCATTCCTACATTACACATACGCCTCCCTTACCACATTGGTTCACCTATCTTTTGAAAGCATTTTCTTCTCATTTTTTTCCTTTGTGTTATCTCATGTTTTTTCCTTCTTTTGTTGGTCCCTTTATTTTCTCACTCATTTGTCTTCATACTAAGCTTTTAGGCACCCACTTATAATATTGTGGTCCAAGATCACCCCTTCTAAAATTTACCACCCCTAACTTAGGCTTTTAGCCTTAAGTTACCTTTTTAAGTTCAAGGAGGGTAAGGTTTAAAGAGGTATAAAGGTCAAATGGTTAAAGGCTTGTAATACAGTTGCAAAGAAAAGGTTCAAGGGATAAAAAATGGGTGACTAGGGATACTCTAGCACGAGTAGGCTCTTTTAGGATAAAGTGGTTTTCCATTATTACAAAGAAGGCCTAAGATCATTTCTCCAACCATGAGTAATTATGATTAGCTTCGAATGACCAATGGGGCAAGATATAGATGACACAAGTGATACAAACCAAACAAGGAATGCACCAAAAACAACACAAAAATAGTCCACAAACTTGAAGAATCCGAGAACACAAAGAAAAACAAGTCTCGGGTTCACAATGACATAGCAATATGAGATACAAAGGTATTTTTAACACCAAGAATAGCCAACAACCAAACTATGTTATCAACAACAACAAGAAGAACCAGATAACCAATGGATTAAGTTTATAATAACACAATAACTACATGATTTCAACAAATAAAGGGATAAATAGTGTGACATGCACTATTACATGAACTAACAACCTAAGTGTGTTTCAAACACCAAGACCCTTAACTAATGATAATAGTAACACCTACACTCTTCGTGAACACAAGAGAGACGTCAATCTCCCAAGCACCTAACATTCCAAGCTAAGAACACAACACAAGTGAATCTACACTTGTGACCTAGTTTTGGGTTGCCTCAATAAGAGAATGGACTTTGTGTTTCAAATGTTATACAACATTCAATATCATCTCAAAACTAATGAATAAAACCCTAATATGTTTTATTTATAGTAGGTTATAATTTAAAGGTAAAATGACCAAAGGCCCCTCAAAGAGAGGGGTGCCCTTCAAACGTAGCTAAGGGGCGGTTTTTGGTGCCCTTTATGTCCTCCTTTCATACTTCAACAATGCATACCCTCGGATGGACCCTTGACACACCCGAACATATCCTTCATCGTGGTCATGCCCATATCATCCTCCTCTTCTTGAAAAGGATTCGACCTCAAATCCACACCTTTTAAAATCAAAGAAGGACAAACAAGCAAAACATCCTCATGACATGAGGGTTAGATTTAGTATAATACATAACATTGTCATGCCTAGGTAGGACAAACTTGAGGTATAACCACGAGTACTTTGTTTTAAGCATGAAAAGATTTGTACAAATGTTATAAAGAAAGTGGCTCGGATATATACCAAGACAAAATAAACACAAACTAAGAGTAATTCGTTGCCACCCTAAGTTGGCACCAGGATCAAATGGTAGAAGTAACCAAGGACTTAGGTCCCAGCCACTCTCACTTTCCCCTAAGGTGATGTCCTCAAAATTAGAAATACCTTCTATATCACTATGGGAAGTATCATGAGCACAAAGAGGGTGGAGAAAGGTGCCACACAAGTCAACTTCAACTATGGTGTCCTTATGCAAGTACTTACTAGTTTCAAGTTCATCATCATTAGTATGCTTAACATAAAAAACACACGAAGAAGAAGTAGATGACATATCTAGGAATGCAACACTTCATATTTAAAGAGAGTAATCCCCACATAGATATAAATCACCTTGGGAAGCAGAGGGATCACACACAAAAACATTATCCCAAGAACGATCACAATTAAGGTTCCCAAGCAAGTCAAGGTCACCTTCACCCGATTGTTCCTTTTCTTGGTTTCTTTGAGCAAGATATCAATAAGTACTTCATCATACAACATGCTCAAACAATCATGCCCTTCTACACTAGTCAAAACCGCAACTACACTCATTTGGCTATTACTAGCCACATCATAATATTCTACATTTATAGGAGTGTAGGAAGTAGAATTTTTACCTTGTAGCTCACATGAGCTATCACCTTCACCTTGGTGTGGGTCATGACATCCCACGCCACCCTCTAGGAAGCTCTTATCATAAGGTTTTTGGACAAGAGAAATTGGATTTGGTGGCCTAAGTGGGGATATCAATCGGTGTAGCTCTTCAAGGTCTAGTTTGAAACCTTCATATGGTTTCGAGGTAGTGTTATTATCTATGGTACCTAAGGAAAAAAAGACAACAACAAAGAAAACAACAAAAAAATTAGTTCAAAAAAATTAGTTCAAAAAGCCTCACCACACTCTCTCTCTTGATTACCTCACTCATAGCTTCACAAGTGTTGCAAGCTGACTAAGAAACCTGTGAGGAGTTGAGGATTGAGTCTACTCTTGTCCAGATTAGATTTTGGTTTGAAACTCAAACAAATCTCGTACGACGTGAGTTAAGAACTAACAACTATTTAAGACAACAAAAGCACACAAATAACGCTAACACAAAAACCAGCTTACAATCTACACAAAAACCAGCTTACAATCTAGTAGGAGATTACTAGCTTGTCAATTAGTGTTCGAACCAACAAACGAAACTAAGGAACAATAAAATGAAACTAAGAATCTAAAATTTGAGCTAAAATTGATGTCTGAATAGTAACTTGATGATGTGGCATCCCTCAATTGGTTGCGATTTCTATAATTTTATCAAGTTGTTATTTTCCAATTTTTAAGTCTTGATCAATTTACAACTTTGGAATTGTGAAATTTGGTTAATGGAGGGAAATACAAGTCTTGGAACTCCTTTTCAAATTCAAACACAAAATTATTGACTTGACTTGTACTTTTTCCTCAAAACATGGTCCTTAAATCATGGAAAAGTAGTAGAGAAATAATTGACAAGTCTTTGAGTGGTTGGAAGTCTTTCAAGACTAACAAGTACTTGCACCTTTTTCCTTCACCATTTAGGTTCAAACATTCACTTTATGTTTTGACAATATATGAAGGAGGTTAATAACATCAAAAACAACAACAACCACACCAAGAACAACAATAATCTCCAAAAACAATAATAATTCCACACGGCCACTCCCAAATCCATAACAACAATGCCTTAAACACACAGCAAAGACTACTACAACTTCAACAAAATATTCCTAGGGTACCAATTTTGAACAACATCACATGGCCAAGTCTAGAACATCAACAACTTGCATAAGATCAACAATAACAACCACAACACATGACCAAGTTTAAGTTCACAACAACAACATCATCAACAAAAACTAAAACGTAGATATAGACTCAATGTATTAGTGAAGAACAAAACTAATAATAGAAACACTCAAGACAAGTAAAAAAAATCTCAGCCAAGACACAACAAGAACCCAATTTCGGCCAAGACACAAAAATGCACAGATTTGCTTCTTTTGGGTTTTCGGTTTTCTAACATTTTTTTTATTTTTCAAGTAAGCCCAAGATTTATTTTGTTGAAAAAAAAAATCAAACACAAGATTTGATACCAAATGATACAAACCAAACAAGTAATGCACCAAAAACAACACAAAAATAGTCCATAAACTTGAAGAATCCGAGAACACAAAGAAAAACAAGTCTCGGGCTCACAATGACATAGCAATATGAGCTACAAAGGTATTTTTAACACCAATAACAGCCAACACCCAAACTAGATTATCAATAACAAGGTGAATAACAAGACAACAAATAGATTAAGGTTACAAGAACACAATAACTACACGATATCAACAAATAAAAGGATATATAGTATGACATACACTATTACATAAACTAAGAACCTAAGTGTGTTTCAAACACCAAGAACCTTCACTAATGATAATAGTAACACCTACACTCTTCTTGGATACAAGAGGGACGTCAATCTCCGAAGCACCCAACATTCTAAGCCAAGAAAACAACACAAGTGAATCTACACTTATGGCCTAGTTTCAGGTTGCCTCAAGAAGAGAGAGGACTTGTGTTTCAAATGTTATACAATATTCAATATCATCTCAAAACTAATGAATAAAACCCTAAAATGTTCTATTTATAGTAGGTTACAATTAAAAGGTAAAATGACCAAAAGGCCCCTCAAAGAGAAGGGCGCCCTTCCAATGTAGCTAAGGGGCGGTTTTTGGTGCCCTTTAAGTCCTCCTTTCATACTTAAACAATGCATACCCTCGGATGGACCCTTGACACACTCGAACACATCCATCATCATGGTCGTGCCCGTATCAACAAATATGCATGAGAATCAATCAAATAAGCTCACCGTACATGGCATGCAAACTTTTCTAGGAGGATCAATTGCATCTCCTATTTGAGGAAAAAAGAGTTAATTATTACATACAACCTACTAAAGAATTTGGAGTAACAATAAGAGATTAAAACATTGTTACATAATTATTCATATCCATGCCTTTGGTTTTCATAAAAAAAATTAACGGAGGAGGATGCGCGCTTTGCATTTCACCATACAATTTGAGTTATCTTTAGCACCAAATCAAGCCATCATATCACATTTGGGCTCTCACAAGGGCATACTATATGGATTCTCAAAATTTGCCATAGGAATAATGGCAATCCCAAATCTATAATGCCACGGGTACTCAAATTTCCCCTGCATATAAAGCTCAAAACCCGAACACGATGATTTTCTCTTAAGAATGTTTTCACTCAACCTATCATAGGGAAGTCGTCGTCCAACATTTTTATTAAGAGAAAAAAATCTAGAAAATTAAAAAAAAAGTGAATAATTGATGAACTTTTACAACCCATAATCTCAGCAGGTATTATAAACTAAATGTGAATTATGAAATGTGGACATGAGCAAGGAAAACACACATGCAAACAAACACCCTAATTTAAAAATATTTTAGTGCCCTTACTACACAACACGAAGGCACAAAAGGGTAAAAGAGGCTCCCTGAAATCATATCAGGGCTAATTTTGAGTGTACTATGGCGATTGCAATCCATCGGTGGAGATCGCAGTACCGCAATTGCGGTATTTAAGGCCTTTCTGCTTTCTATTTCTCCTTATTTTCCTATGTGGCTACCATATTTTCAAACTAAATTTTCCCCTATTTTTGGCCTCCAACCTATCCAAAACACTTGCAAAGCATCAAAATTATGTGAATTATTCAAAAATACATGGCACAAATATGAAAATGATGGCTTGCCTCCCACCAAGCGCCTAAGTTAACATGCGACAAAATATATTTTGACTATCATTTATGTCTCCACTGAGAAGATTTGAATCCATGGCCCAAATTTTGTTCAATACATCTTTGAGGCACTTGGGGCAAAGGTAAGGGTGCAATGATACTACTTCTATCTTGCCACTTTAAAGACTTGAACCTCTTACCCAACTTTATATCAAACTTTCGAGTAGGTTCATTGGGTATTGATGAGAACATAATTAGACCACTAGTTGAACATCTAATTTTACACTTCTTGGCCTTCAGTTGAGGGATATGATTTCATTATTTTGGAATGACAAATTCCAAAATGTAAGGATTTTGTTCCTCGTCTCTAAGGTTCATAATTTGCTTGGGTGGTTTGACTTCCATCACATCCACCAAGCATAATGTTGAAAAGTTGTTGGATTTTCATCTTCCCAATTTTGGAGTCGTATTCTTCTTGACATTCTTATACCAAAATAAACTAAAGTCTTCAAAAAGGACTTATTTGGATTTCTCTTGCAATTCTAGTATCATTCCTTTAATTTTGGTATCCATTATCATTTTAGAGTTGGTTGGTTGACAAATCACCAAGAATTCTTCAACATCAAGCTCACCTCATCTGTGTTGGAAATCGCTTTAGCATAATCATGCATATTCATTTGACTTTAGGCATCACATGCTTCAATTCTTGCATTTAATTTAGTTTTAAATTTTTTGAGTGGCCATTTTAAATCTAATCCATACTTGACATTGCTCAACATGCAACTTGAGGGATTTATTCACCATTTGTAACACATTATCAAGTTGACCCTTATGGACTTAAAGTTGTTGAGTTTGGTTAATTAGTCATTCTTGGCTCATGATTTCTTCCTTGACAAGTTTCTCTTTATTTTGGTGAATTTCATTTAAGCCGTCACACATTTTTTGATCAACCACATAGCTTGATATCTCATCTTTATTTCTTTGTTTTCTTCTTTTTTGACTTTTCTTTTCAAATGCCGCCATGGATTGATGTAAGAGATGCATGTCCTCTCCCGTAGTAGTTACCCGGTCCAACTTACACAACAAATTAGGATTAACCAACTATGAGTCGGGTTCGAATCCATAAGGAACAATGTGAGTGGTGATCGAGTAAGTTCGAAATCAAAGTTACTTGCTAAATTCAAATATGGGATACAAATATTTGGGCGTTTACTTAAACATTTTCAATATAACAATTTTTTTGGCTTCTAGAGGACTAACTCAAGGCCAAGATCTATTAGGGCATAATCAATTAGGAGTGGATCTTGGGGTTAAGTCATTTTAGGTGTGAACTTATACATAGGTAACAAAGAATTTATCAAAATTTAGGTAGGAGATTAGGTAGGCTAGATTAGGGATATTGACGTGAATCTATCAATAACACGACAAACTTCATTCGTGGGTTCTTTCAAACACCTCACGGATGTATCAAATCAACCAATCCAATACCTCAATTAGCACCCTTATTTCTAAGATAGTTCTGTCAAATGGGCTAACTCAAACAACATCCTTATTTCCAAAATGATGCCATTTCACAAGCTAACTCAAGTTATTCTTTGCAAATATCCGTCACCCGTTATCCCTCTTCCAAGGATGATATGGGATCCAATGAAATTAAGGTTTTCACCCATAATACTCTATTCAAATATAGAATAAAAGCAAAACCCATAACTATTAACTAATAAATTAGACAAATAAACAACACCTATGCCCTAATCATAGCCTATTCAAGCATAACCTAAGAGGAAGAATTAGCTACTCATAAAGATATAAAGTAAAGATATACCAAAATTTCCACCAAATTGATCCATTAAAGTTAAAGAGAATGCAAATTCAAACTTTACACTTCAATAAATCTTCAATGGAAATTGTTAATCCTTTAGTTAGGAATTACTCTAATATATTCTTCACTCAAGAGTAGTACAAAAGATATATTAGATAAGAAAAAATTGATAGAAAGCGAAAAGATACAAAAACATCACTAGAAGGTGATCCAAAGCACGCAAAAATCCAAGAGCATAAAAAAAACTGAGTCCCGATTAATGACCAAAGACTCTGAAAAGAGAGATTTTTAGTTTAGTTAAGGCAAAAAGGAAAGGTAAATCAGCCCCATGTCAAAAACTCATAGCAACTCAGATATAAAGACAAAGAATGAACAATAAGATCCCAAGATAAAGAAGACAATCACTGGGGTAGTGAAAGGCAAGATCTTGTTGGATAACTAGAGCATGAAGAAGATACCCACATATAAGACATGGAAGATAGAAAAACTCTTATAATGATTGGTTTCATCATTGTAAAAAATATTTTCGCTAAAGGTATATGAATCTCATTCTTCATATATGTTAAAATAAATGCTTTAGTATAAGAGGGCATTTGATATGTCCTAAGGTTAATAACCCTAGGACAAATTTAAGTTGGAAGTATCCTTACCAATTTAGCTTCGGGCTAAGTTTAAACTAGGATCCTATTCAAATGATCACTCCTTCTAGAATGTAAGGCGATAGGGTTTCTAATACATACCAAATTAAAGATATCTGAGTATTCTTTCCAATGAAATTAATCTTTGACAATCCGCTTCTTGAGTAAAAGGTCATGAACATTTTACTAAAGAATATCTGTATTGAAAAAGCTAAGAGTGTTATAGTAGGTCAGGACTCTATAGCGATGCTATAACAGTTTATAAGATATTTTTGATGGGCTTCATCCCTAAAATCCTCAAATTTTATTCCTAAGCTCTAGAGGGGTGATTTTATATTGGTATGGGTGAAAATTCTTTGTTAGGGTAAGTTTATTCCATTATCTTCTTCATTTTTAAATCTTTTCACATCCTAAAATTATTAGAAAAACCTTTAATGGTGAAATTCTTGGAGAGTCAAACCTTAAGTTCAGGATATTTTGGGAAAAACCTATGGGTTATGTTAATATCACCTAGAATCACTTCTAAAATGTTAATTAACAATCCCTAGCATGAATTATTCATTCTAAAACATGAAAATTAATAGTTGGGGACCTTGAATTCAATAGAAATGGAAGCTTTAGCCTAAAATCCATTAATGGAGTTGGGTTAAGATTAAAGAGACTATTTTAATGATGAGTGACCCTTGGGTAATGTTGTAGAACATAAATAAGGGTTAAATTAATGGGTTTAAATTCTCAAGGTTTTTATTTAAAGAGTATTTTATTAATTACTCTTTTAATTGTTATTATGAGATGATTTTACCTTTGAAAACATGATGAAGAAGGAAGATCATTCATGACATAGCTAACTTGTTGCAGTAGATTGGAACCCAAGTAGGTTATAACTTATGAGTAGTAGACTGTGGTTTATAATCATATTTATAATGTAGATTTGATGAGGAAAATCATGCTTCGTCCCGCAAGCACAGAGTTTGGGTGGATAAAACATGAATTAATATAATAAGGATCTAATTTTGTGTTGATGTGAAAGTGAATAAATTTGGGATGGACATTTTATGTTTGTATGACTCTATGATGTATTGTAACATGAATTATATGAATTTAAATGAAAATGAGATGGAGTTAGCTCATAATCTAGTTATTTAGCCTAATTGCCATAAGAGGGTAAACTTTGCATTATGTGTGGTTAAAATATGGGATAATCTTACTTAAGGTTAGTGATAAGTATTAGTTATGGTATAAAAAGGCAATAACTTAAGGGCCTATGGTCAAGTTAGGCTAAGGGTTAGGAAGTAAGAGATATAAAGGTATATAATAAAGCTAGATTGTAAGTGGAATTAGTTGAATGATTAGCTAATGGAGTAGGTCTTGAACCTAGTAAAGACTTAACTATAAGGGTTGCTAGATAATGGCGGAATACCTAATTTTAGTAAAAATAAAGGGGGATTGGATAAATGAATAAATTACTAGATTTTAGACACTATTTGGTTAGACGTGTGCTCCTAAAATGACTACTTGATTTTAATGAATAAGGATTGATAATACTTACTTAAATAAGTCGAGATTGGCCTTCAGATATTCTATAATTGATGAAGCCAATGATTCATATCTACTTGTGATTTAGTGTGCTAAGTATTATTGTTATTTACATGTATTTATTCACTCAATCTGAACAAGTATTTGGGTGGTTGCCTATATTTACTATGAATAATTTAAGAAATGAAATTAACAAATGATATCCTAAGTGTTAACCACATACAATCAAGTTATATTAACGGCTTGTTGATAGTATAACTATGATTTCTTATTCTCATTGTGGTTGTGATTATTGTGGCATAATTTATTATTGTGGGATGCACCAATATTTGGAAATCTTCAAGGGTATGGTTAATGTGATTCATTAGTTAGCTCGAGTACCTAAAACACCCTGATTTTAGACCTTAGAAAATTTCTTGGAATTCCATTCTCCAAACTCAATACGACTCGAGGGTATGAGTCGTATGTTGGGGTATGAATGGTATGGTCCTATCATACACTGGCCAGTATTGGTTGGTAGGATTGGATAGGTTACTGGAATATATACGACTTCGGGTGGTACGAGTCATATGGTTGGATACGGATTATTTGGGTTAGGTTTTCCTTAGACTTGATAAGATAATTTGGGTCTAAATACGAGTGGCTCATCGTGAGCCGTAAGTTAGGGTACAAATTATACCAGTGACTCATATTATGGACAGTGTTCAAGCCTCTTGGTATTCTATTCTGCCAAGGGTACGGGTTGATGATACGGATCATATATTGTGGATACGACTTAGTTTGGATAAGTCGTATACTGGACATTGTTGGGTCCAAGGGTTGACACTTAGAATACGAGAGATGGGTACCACTCGTATAGGTTGGGTACGACTTGTAAGGGTCAGTCATATCCTTGTGATGGGACTTTTTGTGTAACTGAAGTGGGGTTATTCTGAATATTTTCCCACTTAACCTAATAATTCCCCACAACTTTTAACTCTCTTAAAAGGGTATTTACCCTATTATTCTATTCATTAACACTTAGAAACTCTCTCAAAACACTCCATAATTCTCTCAAGAGCTTTTGGAGCAAGAAAGCTAGGGTTTTAACTAGTGTGATAATTTAGGGACCTTTTTGGTGATTTCCCTCTATCTACCTTGTCAATTAAGGCATGTTCTCTTCCCTCATTGTTATTTCTAACTAAAGGCATGGATTTATATACTGTTTTCATGGTTTTATTATTGTATGATTTTGTTTTTCAAATCTGATATCGAGGTTTTATTTATAAATACTTGGTTATGATTATCCATGGTTTTTAATGCTTTTTTATGCATTAATAATTGTTTTGGATACTTGGTTGCATGGAAATAGTTTAATGGTAATTGAAATTGGTTTTGGTTATGTTATGACCCACAAGGTGTTTGACAAAATGCTTATGAGAATGTTTCCATTGCATTAATGTATTTTAATGGAACTCTTGCTTGTTTTAAACTAGGTAAAGAAACTCAAATGGTTTAAATGGTTTTGAAAGGTTAAAGGCTAAATGGTAATTCTTGTGGGGTACATGGTAATCCCCCAAGTGGTTTAATATAGTAAATGGAAGGGTACATGGAAGTCCCTTAATCTATATATGGTTGTCTATGGATAATACTTGCAAGTTATTGGTCGGTATGATGATACCACTACTAATACCCTTGTTTAATAAATGTATATTGGTTTGGTTGGTTGGAAATAGTTTTAATTGGGCTCAAAGGGGAAGGTGTATCCAAGCCATGGAAGGTAGAGGTCTCGGGGGACCGAAATTGGAAACTCATATATGTTAATGTGAGGTTTGGTCATAATGACTGTGTGCATAATGTCACACTTTATATTGGGGGATACACTAGTCATCCCAAATTTTTTTCTCTGGTCGTATGACTTCACACACTAGACCTTTCAGTAGGGGGAGCTAAACCCATATTGCCCGTGGGTGGTTTAAGAAGGAAAAGTTACACAGCCAAGGTAATGATTTTAAGTGCATTCTAAGCATGGTTCCCTTTCCCGACATAGTTATATATGTATGGTTGTATGCATTATTAATGGTTTTACTTGGATTTTCTAAACGATATTATTTTATCCTTATCATGAGTTCTTGCATAATATTACTCGCTAACTCATCTTCGGGTGGTTGTATACCCATGCTATACAAGAAACAACCATTTCACTCCTCATGTTTAGCATTCGAACTTTGGTATCATCACTTGGATTGAAGTGGTGAGCTTTCATCTTTCTGGAAGGCTCCATTTCATAATATGAATATTCCTATGCACTTTGTTTATTTTAGTTATTATTTTTGGCTATGGTTGGGGGCATGTCCCAACCAGATATTCTTACTCTTTGGTTAGAGGTTTTGTGGTACTACTATGGGTTGGTATGAGTGGGATAGGTATAGGTATCAGCCTTTACATTGGCATTGGTGTAGGGGCTTACACCCTCGGATGATATTGTTTGTTGTTCCATCATATTTTATTTTGGGATTAATCACATTATACTTGGTACCTATTTAGTTGTGGCATGGTTTATGGCTTTGATTTTGGCATTGGTTTGGTTTGGTTGGTATGGTCGGATAGTTGGACTAGGTTGGGTTGGTCAAGGTTGTGACCTTATACTTGTCGATTCTTTGGTCATCCTTACTGGGGTTATTATGATAAAGGGAGGGAAAAATAGTTTAAATATGGCCAGCTAGGCCATCTGCTCAGGAATTATCAGTTAATACGGTGGCAATAGGAGAGAATAAGATTCTAATGGCTTCATCTTCTCCTTCTGCACCCAGTGGTACCACATCTACGTCTGTTATTGCTCCTGGTTCTAGTGTTGGCTGGAATAGGTTGTATGCTCTTGCATCTAGATAGGAAGTTAAGGCATCACCTGATGTCGTTACTGGTATGTTACAGCTCTTTTCTCGTGATGTGTATTATTTACTTGATCTAAGGTCTACTCTCTCTATGACCCCATATGTGGCTATATGTATTGATTTTTGTCCTGAGGTTGTTTCGGATCCTTTTTATGTTTTTACCCCAATAGGTGACTCGGTTTTTGCTAAAAGAGTCAATAGGGAGTGTCATAGTAGTTGGTAGCAAGCAGACCTTAGTGGATCTATTTTAGCTAGATATGGTAGATTTTGATGTTATTATAGGGATGGATTAGTTGCATTCTTATTATACGTTCTTAGATTGTCGGACTTGTAAGGTTATATTTCGGTTCCCTGGTGAACCAGTTATAGAATGGGAGGGTGGTTCCATAGCTCCTAGGGGAGGTTTATTTCTTAGCTTAGAGCTCAGAGATTGATCTCTAAAGGTTGTCTCTATCATTTGTTCTGGGTTAAAGATTATAACTCGGCAGGATATTCTTTTTAGTCAGTTTTGGTAGTTAATGAGTTTCCCAAGGTTTTTTTGGATGATCTTCTTGGTGTTCCTCTTGCTAGAAAAATAGAGTTTGGTATTGTTTTGCTTACGGGAACTCGTCTAATATCAATTCCTCCTTATTCAATGGCTTTAGAAGAGTTGAGGAAACTTAAGGAGCAACTTAAAAATCTTCTAGATAAGGGGTTTATTCGTCCTAGTATATCTCCATGGGGTGAATCGGTGTTGTTCGTGCATAAGAAGGATGGTTTTCTTCAGATGTTCATTGACTACAGGCAATTGAATAAGGTGACAGTCAAGAACAAGTACCCTCTTCAAAGTATTAGTGATTTCTCGATATCATCATTTTAAGATTAGGGAGGTGGATATGCCTAAGATGGATTTTTGTACTCGATATGGGTATCTTGAATTTTTGGTGATGTCATTTGGATTGACTAATGCCCCAGCGACATTTATAGATCTGATAAATGGGGTTTTAAGGCAGTTCTTGGATCTCTTTGTCATTGTATTTATTAATGACGTTTTGGTTTATCCAATAATGAGGTGGATCATGCTAATCACTTTCGTGTGATACTGCAGACCTTAAAGGAACAACAGTTATATGCTAAGTTCTCTAAGTGTGAGTTTTGGTTGAACACTGTAACTTTTTTGGGTCATTATTTCTAGTGAGGGGATAGTGGTGGATCCACAAAAGGTTGTTGTGGTTAAAAGGTAGCCTAGACCCTCGAATCCATTCGACATCCAGATCTTCTTGGGCTTGGCTAGGTATTATAGGTGGTTTATGGAAAGTTTCTCGAGTATAGCTGCTCTTTTGACTAAGCTAACTCAGAAGAAGGTCAAGTTCTCTTGGTCGGATGTCTGTGAAGGGAGTTTTGAGAGTTGAAAGATAAGATAACTTTGGCTCCAATTCTGACTTTCCCAGAAGGTAATGATGGGTTTGTCTTTTTATAACACCCCGATTTGCTAAACCAGAATGCTACATGGTGCTCATGACCTCGAGGGACCACAAGCTAACCCATGACTGATATCTATACCTGTATACTGCAAATCATGATATAATAATGCGGAATAACTAGAACTATAAGGCCATAAGGTTCAACTGAATACAATCATGTGGGTGAAAATACCCAAAACAACTCAATCTGAACGTAAATCTGAACATAAATCTGAAAGCCTCTAAACTATCTGAATAAGGAGTTGAAGGAACATGTCTCCAACTAACTCCGTAAAACTGAACTAAAGAAATAAATAAATAAATCAAATCATGTTGTCCTCGAATCAATGAGGACTCACTGTGTCTCTGCGACTGGAATGCTACCGCTACTGTGGGTCTGGAGCTCGTGTCTTGGAACCTATGGTGTAACATGAAAAGAAAGAACCATAGCGCAAATGTGTCAGTACAAATAGAGTACTGAGTATACGAGGAAGGTAGGCTGAACATAAAGGGTTTCATGCATAAACAACACTGACTGACTAATATGAACGTGGGAGTGCAAACACACATATATAGAAACTGGGACCGTGAATATGTGATAGCATGACCTGTAAGCTAATACATGGTTTACTGATAACTGTCATGACTAATACTGAAACTGATAACATGGACAAGTGTATCTGACAGTCCTGTAAATACTAAAATTTGAAGAACGCCCTGAGTTCTTTTACTGAGACTGATACTGAAACTGTGGGAAGTAGTGTTTAACTGACATGCCCCATGTATGCCGTTATGGGTAAGCTGGGGTCCAATGTTTGACCCGACTGGAGGGGTGTCAATACCGTGCCACGGGTAAGGACAACCTGTGAGTGACCCTTATCTGGAGGGTACTCAGTGAGAACGGTGGGAACCCTAAACTGACGGGTTAAGCCACCTCATCAACCCTAATCTGACAGGTTAAGATGTCTCAACCTACACTGGCTACGTAGTTCTAGAACGCAAGGATGACTACTAAGAATCACACCCTGAACTGGCGGGTGAGTTCCCATCCTTGGGTTCACTCGGTGCTAACCTCTACTCCCATCTGGAGGGACTGGACATGAATAACTGACTGTGCATGACTTAATCTTACTGAATTCCATTGACTGGTGGAATGTTACTGATATCTGACAACTGACTAAGATCATGAGGTTTTCCTAAGTCACATGACTGACTGAAATCTATGGAATCATAGCTTGAGTTCGGATATCATGAAACATGACATGGATCTAGGCACACAGCTATAGTTTTTGAGTACAAGTACCCCCAGGACTCGATGGAAGGAAACTGACACACATGACTGACTTGATCATAAGAGTAGAGTCTATAATTTATAATATCATAAGTAGGGATCTCATACTAAGCATGGTTATCAACAATGTATTGCATGGAAAGGATTTCATATCACATAGAAGTACTTGCACAATCTTAATATCATATTCATTGTATAATCATATTGGCAACACATACCAATAGCATGGAAGTTCGTGTGGATTGCATGGTTATCATACATCTTGTTCATAAGTAGGATTTGTAAATAAACATAGTATAATCTCATAAGAATAGTTCATGAGTATTCCAACAACATTTATAAGGCACATTATAAACATAGAAGTCATTGGAACATAAGGGCATATCATAAATCCTTCACTTAGTCACAATTTAGCTATATTGCATGATTTCTAGTTTCTTAGGCATTTTATCAAACACCTTACATGCACATCTTAAGCATAGGTGAAATCATCAAATTATACATCATGAACAACCAAATTTACATGTTTCCAACTCATATGATATCATGAAATTCAAAAAAACATATAAAGATTCCATCTTGGGAATCACCCAATATCAACAACATGATCATCAACACCCAACAATATAGAAATCATACTTTATAATGAAAAAAGAGGGTTTTTGAGCTTTATGGATAAAAGGGATCCATAAATCAACTCACGTATACCTTAGAAGGAAGATTCTTGATGATTGATGGAGGAATTTCCTTAAAATCGGATCTTTAAGCTTAGTTATGTAACCCTAGTTGTTTTTCTCCTTTAGTGCTCTTGGATGATGAGCTTTGAGATGATAATAGGGTTGTAATATGTTTAGAAGCTATATATTTTGTAGGGTTACGTTTAGGGACATGTAAGGAGTGTTAAAAGACTTAATTACCCTTAAAATAACTCAAAACGGAGTGTTTTGGCACCTAGAACTAACTTAGGTGGCACCCAAGTGATTTCCTAAGCTAGGTTGGGCGGTGCCTAACCAATCGCCTATGCTTGGGTTGGGTGGCACCTAACCAATCGCCTATGCTTACTGTCTCTCACGAAAATGGGCCTAACTTTTTTCTCGGGTATTGGATTAAGGCGAAATTGGTATCGTTGGAAAGATAATACTATTCTCTACAATTTGGTGGGTCTAAATCAGCAAAAATACCATATAAACATCGAGTTATACTCATTCAAAGATGACCCTTGCAAAATTAAACACTAAAACTTGATGGATTCAAGAACTCTTAGCTTGTATTACCTTAAGTGACTCATATGAACATACTTAATGCATCATAATCTATCCTATCAATATTATATTCATTATAAGTCATGTACTCAAGTATGAATCACAGGACAAAAGATTTCATACGTAGGAATACTTATTCACTTCCTAGCTTAGAAACATGCGGGGTATTACAGTTTTATTATGATGCATCTAGGAAGGGACTTGGTTGTGTGTTTATACATCATGGGAAGGCGATTTCCTATGTTTCTAGGCAGTTGAAGGAGCATGAGAAAAATTATCCTACTCATAACTTGGAGTTATTAGCAGTTGTATTTGCTTTGAATATATGGCAGCATAACCTGTATGGTGTGAACATTGATATCTTTTCTAATCATTAGAGTCTACTATATGTGTTCACTCAAAAAGAGTTTTATCTCAAGCAGAGGAGATAGTTAGAGCTTCTAAAGGATTATTATATGAGTCTTCACTATCACTCAGGTAAAGCTAATGTGGTTACTGGTGCTCTTAAAAGGCTATCTATGAGGAGTTTGGCTTATATAGAGAAAGGAAAGTAGGAAATAGTGAAGGATATCCATCGCTTGTCTAATCTTAGAGTTCGTCTCTTGTACTCCAAGGATGGTGGTGTGATAGTACAGGAAGTGGTTCAATCGTCTCTCAGTATAGAGATTAAGGAGAAACAAGTGTTAGACTCTATCTTGATGAAAATTAAGAGTGATGTTGTTAGGAAAAAGGTAATGTTGTTTGAGATCAGTGGTGATGGTACTTTACAGTATCAAGGGAGGTTGTGCGTCCCTAATTTTGATGGGTTACAACAAAGCGTTTTACCTGAGGTACATAATTCGCATTATGTTGTACATCCAAGCTTGATAAAGATGCATCATGATTTCAAGGAGATCTACTAGTGTAATGGTATGAAGAGGGATGTGGTTGATTTTATGGCCAAATTTATGGTGTGTCAACAAGTTAAGGTTCAGCACATGAGACCTGGTAGGTTATATTAAGAGATTGAGTTACCCAAATTGAAATAGGAGGTTATCAATATGGATTTTGTCACCAGTCTTCCTCGATCTCGGAACCAATTTGATTTGATTTGGGTTATTATGGTAGAATAATGAAGTTCACGTACTTTTTGCCAGTGAGGACTACCTTTTCGGTGGAGGATGAATCAAAGTTGTATCTTTAGGAAATTTTGAATCTGCATGGGGTACCTATTTTGATTATTGTTGATCGTGGTATGTAGTTCACATCTCACTTCCGCGATCTTTCAATAAAGGGTTGGGGACTAAGGTTAGTTTGAGTACTTCTTTTTATCCGCAGATGGATGGGCAAGAAGAGAGGACCATTCAAACTTTGGAAGATATGCTTTAGGTGTGCGTGATTGATTATGGTGGTAATTAGGTTGAGCATCTACCTTTGGTAAAGTTTCCTTACAACAATAACTATCATTTTAGTATTAGTATGGCTCATTTCAAGGTATTGTATGGTAGGAGGTGTAGATCTCCTATTGGTTAGTTTGATCTTGGTGAAGCAGCTAAGTTTGGTCCTAATTTAGTTTATTAGGATATGGAGAAGGTAAAGCTAATTCAAGATAGACTTAAGGCTACCCAAAGTCGCCAAAAGTCCTATATGGATGTTAGGCTTAGAGACATGGAGTTTAGGGTTGGAAATAAGGTCTTTCTCAAGGTGTCTCTTATGAAGGGAGTAATGTAGTTTGGATAAAAGGGAAAGCTCGGCCCCCAATTTATTGGTCCTTATAAGGTCTTATGGAGAGTTGGTAATGTTGCTAATAAATTGGAGTTGCCTTCTAGCTTGAGGTCCATTCACCTAGTATTTTATGTTTCCATGTTGATGAATTTCATAGGTGATCCTTCTTTGGTGGTTCCTTTAGAGGGATTGATCATCTCAAATTCTCTTTCTTATGAAGAGGTCTCGATTGAGATATTGGATAGGCAGTTTCATTGATTGTGGACCAATAATATGACTTTGGTTGAGGTATTATGGCAGAACCACAAGGTGGAAGAGGCTACATAGGAAGTGGAAGAGGACATGAAGTCCAAATATCCGCTCTTGTATTATATTCCTGGGATTCGAGCGAAAGGTATGGTTCATGAACACATCTTTATTTTTTGAGTTTGTTAAAGGAAAGGTTGTATCTCTTGCATCTTTTTTTGTTGTCTTAAAGCTAAGAGTAGAGACATCCAAGGGTTGGATTAATGTTTGATAATGCAAATGAGTCATTATTGTTGTCTAACCTACCTTGTCCATCATTTGGGGATGAATGTTCCTAGTAGGGGAGACTGAAACACCCTAGTTTTTGGATCTTAGAAAATTTCCTAGAATCCCATTCTCTGAACCCAATACGACTCAAAAGTATGAGTCATATGTTGCCATACGAATGGTATGGTCCTATTGTACACTGACCAGTGACTTGTATAATGAATAGTGTTCATGCCTCTTGGTATTCTATTCTGCTAGGGGTACGGGTTGATGGTACGGATCGTATGCTATGGGTACGACTTGGTTTGGATAAATCATACATTGGACATTATTGGGTCCAAGGGTTGATGCTTAGGATAGAAGAGGCGGGTACCACTCGTATAGGTTAGGTACGACTCATAAGGGTCAGTCATATCCTTGTGACGGGATTTATTTGTGTAACTGAAGTGGGGTTATTCTGAATATTTTCCCACTTAACCTAATAATTCCCCACAACTTTTAACTCTCTTAAAAGGGTATTTACCCTATTATTCTATTCATTAACACTTAGAAACTCTCTCAAAACACTCCATAATTCTCTCAAGAGCTTTTGGGGCAGGGAAGCTAAGGTTTCAACTGGAGGGATAATATAGGGATCTTGTTGGTGATTTCCCTCCATCTACCTTGTCAATTAAGGCATGTTCTCTTCCCGCATTTTTAGTTATAACTAAAGGCATGGATTTATATAATGTTTTCATGGTTTTATTATTGTATGATTTTATTTTTCAAATATGATATCGGGGTTTTATTTATAAATACTTAGTTATGGTTTACCATGGTTTTAATTATTCTTTTATATACATTAATGGCGGTTTTGGATACTTGGTTGCATGGAATGGTTTAATGGTAATTGAAATTGATTTTGGTTATGTTATGACCCACAAGGTGTTTGACAAAATGCTTATGTGAATGTTTTCATTCCATTAGTGTATCTTAGTGGAACTTTTGCTTGTTTTAAACTTGGTAAAGAAACTCAAATGGTTTTAAAAGGTTAAAGGTTAAATGGTAATGTTTGTGGGGTACATGGGAATCCCACAGGTGGTTTAATATGGTAAATGGAAGGGTACATAGAAGTCCCTTAATCTTTATATGGTTGGCTAAGGACAATACTTGCAAGTTATTAGTCGGTATGATGATACCACTACTAATGGCCTTGATTAATAAATAGATAATGGTTTGGTTGGTTGGAAATGATTGTAATTGGACTTAAAGGGAGAGATGTAGCTATGTCGTAGAAGGTGGAGGTCCTGAGGGGACCAAAACTAGAAACTAATATTTGCCGATATGAGGTTTGATTTTAATAACCATGTGCATGATATCGTACTTTATATTGGGGGAAATACTAGTCATCCCAGGTTTTCTTCCCTGGTCGTGCAACTTTATGCACTAGAAACCTTTCTACAGGGGGATATAAACCTATATTGACCGTGGGTGATTTAGGTTGGCAAAGCTGCACATCCCAGGTAATGGTTTTAAGTGCATGTTAAACACGATTCCCTTTCCTGGCATTTTTATATATGTATGATTGTATGCATTATTAATGGTTTTACTTAGATTTTATAAATGACATTATTTTATCCTTATGCTGAGTTCATGTTTGTGATCACTCGCTAATATATCATCGGGCAGCTGTATACCCATGCTATGCAGGAATCGGTCATTCCTCTCCTCCTATTTAGCATTTGAACTTTGGTATCTGCTCTTGGATTAAAGTGATGAGCTTTCATCTTGTTGTAAGGCTCTATTTTATGATATGGATATTCTTATACACTTTGACTTTATTTTTTATATTAGTTTTGGCTATGGTTGGGGCCATGTCCCAACTGGATATTCTTATTCTTTTGTTAGAGTCTTTATGGTACTACTATGGGTTGGTATGGGCGAGATCGGTATGGATATCAGCCTTAGCATTGGCATTGGTGTTGGGTCTTATACCCCTGGATGATATTATTAATTATTCCATTAAATTTTATTTTAGGATTAATCATATTGTACTTTGGTACCCATTTAGTTAGTGCCTAGTTTATGGCTTTTATTTTGGCATTGGTTTGGTTTAGTTTGGTTGGTATGGTCGGATGGTTAGACTCGATTGGGTCGGACACGGTCATGACCATATCCCAGAGTCTTGACTTATAAAATAATGGTATCTTATTAAATGTTCAAAATTCAGCCAACTTAGGGCAGGCGACTGAAGGTTGGGGTTGTGTAACGAGGGTAGTGTTTGGTCTCGGTTGAACCTGGGATGCCCATCATGACAAGGCCCTCGATTGGGTTATTTCAAGTTGGTATCAGAGCTTTAGGTCCATGGTCAATTGGGAGGTTATAAAGCCGTATCTAGTAGAGTTTTTTTAGGGGTCTATGGTGCGCTACACTCATAAGAGAGGGGATACAAGGCATCTAGAAATGTTTCACTTTCTTGGTATTCTATTTTCAAGCTTGGAGTCTAAGTCCTACAATTTTCTCTAATCCTTGTTTGTTTATCTTTCAGATCATGCCTCATAGATTTGGAACACAAAGAAACACTTCTTCCCTATTCGAGGACAATGTTGATGGGGTACGTCCTATGTTTGAAGTTCATCTTTGATCTCACGGTCCTATCGTTGATGGTTCTGGAGTTTCTCCAGTTGCTACTAGTCCTCCTCAAGGTAAGGTGACTAATGCGGAATTTCAGAAATTGATTCATGCTATTGCCCAATTAGTTGTTGCTCAGGATAAGTAGGATATGTCTGGTAGGTTGTCTACTGAGGCTACAAGGATTGGACAATTTATGAAGATGAGCCCTCCTTCTTTAATTGGCGTGAAGGTGGAGAAGGTTCCTCAGGCTTTCTTAGATGAAATGGAAAGGATATTTCAAGTGATTCAGACTACTAATGAGAAAGGTGTGAACTTTATGGCTAATCAGCTCAAAGATGTTGCATACTAGTGGTATGAAGAGTGGGACAAGGATAGAGATGATGTGGAGAAGTTGGTTTTGTAGGAGGCCTTTTATAATGCCTTCTTGGATTGTTTCTTTCATCAAGAGCCGAGGGAAGCAAAGATGGAAGAATTTGTGAATCTCAAGCTGAGGAGAATGACTGTCAAGGAATATGCCTTAAAGTTCTATCAGCTGTCAAGGTATGCTCCTGATTTGGTGGCTGACATATGGACGCATGTCACCCAACTATTTTGAGTAAGGAGCACTAGCTGTGGAGAAGGAACCAAAACTCCACCACTTCTTCTTTTACCACAGCGTGCCTAATCTCAGGCAAGTGGGGGTCAGTCTATTTCTTCTTGCCCTCTTTGTCGGTTCTATGGTCCTCTATGATTATTGTTATTGTTATTTTTGTATTGGTTTCATGAGTGGACCAAGTTATATTGTGGCTATTATTGTGGGCTCCTTGATTGAATCAGATTATGATGTATCGCTAGATATTTTTGGAATTCTTTTGTAGTTCAGTTACTTGTCATAATTTTTTTATATTCTTATTAGAGTCAGGGTTTATTGACTTGGATATTTATAGCGTCATGGTTTATTGACTTGAATATGGTTGGAGTAATATATTTGTTGACTTGAATATTGTTAGAGTCAGGGTTGTTGATTTGTTCATGGTTTGACTTGACTTATTGTCTCTTGACTTGAACATGACTGAAGTTGTAGAGTCACTTGAAATGGCTAAGTATCTTAGACTTGGGATATTTATCATAACGTGTGTTCATAGTTGCATTTTTTATAAGGTGATTAGTATTAATCATTTACCATGATTAATAAATATTGAGATCAAACAAGTGATAGTTATGATGGATTACACTTGATGTGAAGGTGATCAAAGATCAACGGGAATAAAAATCAAAATACTCTTAGTTAAAATATGGGATAAAGATAGCATAAGAAGATGAAGGTATGATAAATTGAATTGTTATATAAGTTATCTTGTTTCTTTTTGTGATTTCTATATTGTGTGTACGTGATCTTACGCTTGTTACTCGATGATACCTACTAGTATGTGTTGTTTATACTAGTACTACTCTTGCATACCCTTTTTGGGGTATAGTATTTGGCATAAATTAGTGTTGGTTTCATGATTGCTGCGAAAAACAATCCTTCAATAGTTTCTACTCGTTTGATTCATGGTGAAAGTTGTGTCTAGTCTTATCATTCTTGATTTAGAAGCTCATGTAACTATTTAGACTTAGTCCTAAGGGCATTTTATATTTTTGCACTTAATATATGTAATAAAATAATTGTAATAAATATTGGTCATTTCTATTTAATAAAGACTTTTCCATGTTATGTTGAACGATGGTAAGGGATTCTCCTATCTAGGTGGATTAGAGTAGGTGCCCCCACGATCTGGTAATTTAAATTATGACAATTTGGTATCAGATCCTAGGTTACCGATCTCCTAGTACAAGAGTAAATATCAAGTAGAGTTCTACGAATTTCTTTATTGACATCCATATCTAATCTTCGGGAAGCTATGCAGCATTCTTGGAAATTGTTGCACCTATTTCTTTCCTGTCATGCGGTTTGTGTAGTTGTTTGTATAATTTTAATCTAATTGGTATCTCTCAATTCAAATTAGTATCTCTACAATTATAATTGGAATCTAGTTGATTTCATTGGTATCTTGAGGAGTTCATAATTGTAATGTAGTTGCTTCTAATTAGTATCTGTCTATATGGGTTGGAACTTATGATTTTCATATGAATTATCATGATATTGATTATGTAACTTTGTTGGTGTAATATAAGATGTGTTGGTGATTTGTATTTGATTGATTTTAGTCTTAATCTATGATAAGTAAATGTTGTAAGTTGCCATGTGTTGTATAGTATGTGATTGAATTTGACTATGATTGTTGTTCGTTTTGTTGGTAGAACCATAAAGTCTTCAATTGGTTCATAAGGTTAATTCCTTGAGAATTATGTAAATCATAGTTAGGTTAATTATTGTAAATTTCGTGAATTGTGAAAAGTCACAACTTGATTATGTGTTAATGGTTAACGAAAACTACTATTATATGATTTTAATAGAAAATTATATGCTAAATATTGGACATGATTTTATAACTGGTAAAATGGTAAAGAAAAATAGAATAGAATTATGGGAACTCTTGTTTCAAATAGTTTGTGTGAATAAGTTCCATGAAAAAAGGGTAATTATTGCTTCATAATGGAAATTGCTGTAAGAAAATTTTTATGGTAGTTGATGATTGTGAATTAAGGAAAATTTATTTTATCTTTAAATTTTGTGATAACTTAAAGGTTTAATTAATGACTGAATTATCGGGTAAGTAAATGAAAGAGTGAATATGGTAGCCCTTTGTGTGATAATTAATTATTTGATATGGGTGATGTTGTCGGCTGAGGTAACATTTATATTTGACCATCAGAAACTATCTGACTCAGTGATTTTTACTATTGATCAAGTAACTACTTGCATTTTAATGATAATGTGTAGTTGAAAGGAAATCATGAGATTAAGCTAGAACTAAGTTCCCAAATATTTGTGAAATTATGGTTGTTTATTGGTAGAAATAGTCACCATGTATTGATTACTAAAATAACTTATCATTGATTTTTTATTGTTTCAGATTACTCATATACTTATTATATAATTATAATCATTGATTAATAGTATTTCTTGGGAATGGTATAATTGAATTGCTAGGGTCCTTGCAATAAGATAGCTTTATTATGATTGATGATCCTTAGTTGTAGGTCCGATGAGGGAATATTGTTATTAGATGCTTTCTTAAATATTCATGCCCCTTTCATTGATCATGATACTACTGGTTGTTATTTCTCCTGAGAGATTGAGATAGGTTGGGTCGGTAACATGACTAGTTGTAAGCTAGTTGTGAGGAAAAATAAGTATAGCTTTTCCTCGGGTGATAACTAAAAAGTTGGTTGGTTATGAATGATTGATTGTTAAGGGTAGTATAGACCAATGCAAGTGGTGATGGAGAATCTATGTATTAATGAAATCAATAGTTGTGTGTGGTGTGTCGTTGTACTCTAATGATCTATTTTTATGTGATACGAACCGAACCAGGGCCTTGTCGTACTGGGCATCTCAAACCCAACAAGCACCGGAGATCACCCCCGATACCCAATCCAACCATCATACACAAACCCAGAGTCGGATGAATTTCAAACATAAACCCAGATAGAGTAATTGACAACTCAAACACTTTGGGATAGGTCCATAACCATGACCAATCCAAACAAGTCAAATCATTCAATACCAACTAACGACCATAACATAACCAAATCCATATCAATTCCTTAACATACCCAAGTCCATTGTTTGTCCATACAAAGCCTCTAAAATAAAACAAGAATATCCGGTAGGGACATCCCCCGACCATAGACCAAAACAAATATCCAAGTCTAAACCGATAAAGACAAAAGAAATTCAAAGCAAGAAATGGAGCCTTCCGAAGTATAGAAGCACACCACTTTAAATCAACACAAGTTGTCCCCAAATCCAAGTCACTAAGCAGGAGGTGTGATAGTATGAACAGCACCTGCATCGCGTGAGGATACAGCGTTCGAGGACTATTAGCGGTTGGAGCGCTAGCATGTAACTCAAGGATAAGGATAAAATAATGTCAACAATTCAGAACCAATCATCCAATGCACATAACCAATACAATACATATATTTATACATATATACCATGTCAAGATAGGGAACAAGATTAGAATAAGCTTTGAAAACATTAACCTAGGTTATGTTGCATAACTGTCATAGAACAAGACACCCACAGGCTATATGGGCCCAGCTCTCCCCTAGCTAGAAGGGCCCCAGTGTGTGTAGCCGCATGAATTAGAGAATATCCATAACCGTGTATGCCTATATAGGGGACTCAAACCTCCCGACATAATCAAGGTGACTTAAGCACCAATGTATACAATATGGGAGACTCAAACCTCCCATTCATATGTCAATTCAAAGGAATCAAACCTCTCGGTCAATAGACACCCATACCGGATAGCGCGGTTTCCAATTTTAGTCCTTCGGACTCCACTTTCATGGTCTGACTACACATCCCGCTTTAAAGCCTAATTTAAAACCATCATTTCACATACACAACCATTAAGCCAATTGCTTACCAAAGGCACTTTGTTGGTATCTCATACCAACGCCACTTGCAAGCGTACAACATGCCATCGCCATCATCAATAAACCAATCATTCATTAGACTTTAGGACTCGATCCCATTGTCTAACAAAGACACTAGTTCAATTCAAGGTTTAGGGACTCAAACCCATTATATAGTAGAGACATAAATCAATTTAATGTTTAGGGACTCAAATCCTTTTAACTAATCGAACTACCAAGGTTACTATTTAAATCATTACATGGCAAACAAGGCCTTCACAAAACCATGTACTAATCATTCATATTAATTAGGCCAAACCCTTAGTTCAAAACACCATTTAACATGTGACTAGTTTATTCTCTTAGGCATTTTCATAAACATGTTGAGGGAATACCATTATCAAGGCCAAAACCATAAAGTTTAGGTTTAAACATGACCCGATCGTTAAAACACAATTACCAAGCACTTACATGTGCAAACCATCATAAAAATATGTATAAACACAATTTATACCAAGAGTAAATAATATTCAACAATATGTTACAAAAACCTCAACATTGGTTTTCAAAACCACCATCAATGAATCATAAACAATGTTTAAAACATATGACATTTGTGAACTAACAATGAGGGAAGAGTCGCATGCCTTATTCACGAAGATTCACGAAAAGAACTTGAACCTTGAGCCTCTAGATGAACACCTTGTAGAAACCCTAACCCAATCTTCAAGGAAGTGATTAGAGTGAGTTTTTGGGGTGTTTTGATCTTTCAAGTGTGTTATGAGAGGCTATAATATGTTATAGGATGTAGGGTCTTAAGGGTTTTAGGGTAAGAAATGTCTAAAATATCCTCAGCTTAGAAGCTTAAAAATTAGCGCAGGAGGGTACGACTCCCTCCTAACTCGTACACACCACTTGTACCCTAGATAGATATTGGACTCCAATTCTATCCAACATACGAGTTCATGGCCTAACTCGTATCCAATCAGATGATTGGTACCCTGGAATAGTACCCTAGGCAGTATCATCTAGGCTATAATAGGACATCATATGATTTGGCACTATACTTCTCGTATCCAATCAGACGATTGGTGCCTTGGAATAGTACCCTAGGTAGAATCATCTTGGCTATATATAGGACATCATATGATTTGGTACTATACTTCTCGTATCCTAACATATGACTAGTATGATTCCCATTCGTACCTTGAACTATAACCAACCAAACCAGGCTTATTATTATACGAGTTGAGGACCCTAAACCGTACCTATATCATACGACAAGTACCCTCAAGTCGTATGATGTCCAAAATCTCAAACTCAAGAAATTTTCTAAGGGTAAAAAGCCAAGGTGTTTAAATTCTCCCCCACTAGGATCATTTATCCTCGAATGACGAGTTAAGGCAAGCAGAAAACACGAGTTAACACAATAACACCCATCAAACTTCCATTTAACCAATATTAAAAAATAAAGACATCAAGGAATCAACATCTCCTCTAACAGGACATAAAACAAAGACGATAGGAACAACACAAACCTCAAGCATGAATTTTGGAATGGGGAATAAGTGCAGATACTTGAAATTCTTGTCCTCTTCTGCCTCCCAAGTAGCTTCCTCGACCCTATGGTTTCTCCAAACAACCTTTACCAAAGCCATATCCTTCGTTCATAACCAGCGAACTTGACGACCCTAGATCTTAATCAAGACTACCTCATACGATAAGAAATCCAGAATACCCAATCCTTTCAATGGAACAATTGATGAAGGATCACCCACATACTTTCTCAACATAGAGACATGGAAAACTAGATAAATGGAACTCAAACTAAGAGGTGACTCCAATTCATAGGCAACATTACTGACCCTCTTCAAGACCAAATACGGACCAATATACCGAGTACTGAGCTTCCTCTTATTACCAAACTGCATCACTCCCTTCATGGGAGACACCTTTAGGAACACCTAATCACCAAACTTAAAATTTAACTCCCTACGCCTCACATCCGTATAGAACTTTTGGAGACTTAGAGTGTCTTGCAATCTATCACAATTCACTTTCACCTTATCTAAGTCTTGGTGAACCAATTCAGGTCCAAACAACTTACCCTCACCAACTCCATACCACCCAATAGGAGAACGACATATCCTACCATACAATGTCTCAAAAGGATTCATACTAATGCTAGAGTGATAATTGTTGTTATAAGAAACTCTATAAGAGGCAAATGGTCAACCCAACTACCACCATAGTCAATCACACAAGAACAGAGCTTATCTTCTAATGTTTGAATGGTCCTCTTCACTTGTCCATCCGACTATGGTTGGAAAGTGGTACGAAGGCACACCTTAGTTCCCAAACCTTTCTGAAATAACCGCCAAAAGTGAGATGAACATAAAGTACCATGATCTGAGATGATAGTAACTGGAGCACCATTCAACTTCAAGATATTCACAAGATATAACTTGGCATAATCCTCCACCGAATAAGTAGTCCTCACCGGCAAAAAGTGAGCGGACTTGGCCATCTTATCCATAATGACCCGAATTGAATCACACTGATTTTGAGGCCGAGGAAGATCAGTAACCAAAATCCATGTTAATTACCTCCCACTTCCATTTGGGCAACTCAATCTCTTGGGAAAAAACTCTGGGTCTCATGTGCTCAACTTTCACTTATTGACACACCATACACTTAGCCACATAGCTAGCCATATTTCACTTCATATTATTCCACCAATAGAACTCCTTAAGATAATGATACATCTTCGTGGAACTAGGATATATAGCATAATGAGGCACATGCGCTTTGACTAAAATATTTTCCCTCAATTCATCGACATCGAGAATACATAACCTACCTTGGTACCTCAAGATACCATCACGACCAATCATAAAGTAATCAGCCTTTTGTTGACCCATATTTCCTTAATCTTTATCAAGTTGAAATCTAATATTAGCTTTTTTTTAATCTCAACCACAAGAAACTACTGTGATATCGGATGCACAAACTCCACCATCCTCAGAATCTGTGAGACAAACTCTAAGGTTAGCCAAGTGGTGAATGTCCTTCACAAACTCTCGCTTATCCTTATCCTCGTCCACACGAGCTAGACTCCCCATGGATAACCTGCTAAGAGCATCATCAACAACCGTAAATTTACCAGGATGGTAGTAGAGATTCATATAGTAGTCCTTCACCAACTCAAGCCACTTCTTTTGTCTGAGATTTAACTCTTTCCATGTAAACACATATTGTAGGCTCTTATGATCAGAAAAGATGTTAACATGAACCCCATAGAGATAGTGACGCCAAATCTTCAATGTAATACCACAGCCAATAATTCCAAATCATGAGTAGGGTAGTTCTTCACATAAACTTTCAACTGCCTATAAGAATAGGCCACAACCCTACCATGCTGCATCAACATAAAACCAAGTCCAATATGCGAAGCATCACAATACACTACAAAGTCATCATTACCCTCGAGAAAGGTCAAAATCAAAACTGAAGTCAACTATTCCTTTAACTTAAAAACTACCCTTACAAGCATTAGACATAAGAACTTAACCTTCTTCTAGATCAACCTATTAAAAAAGGTAGCTATAGTCAAAAATATTTCCACAAATCTTGTAGAGTAACTGGCTAAACCCAAGAAGATCTAAATATCGGTTGGAGTCGCGGGTCTAGGCCACTTCTTAACCACTGCAACCTTTTATGAATCCACTATGATCCCTTAACTATAGACAACATGACCAAGAAAAGTCATAACCTTCAACCAAAACTCACACTTTGAGAACTTGTCATATAAATGTTGATCTTTCAAGGTCTGCAACACAACACGAAAGTATCAGCATAATCTGCCTCACTCTTAGAGTACATCAGAATATCATCTATGAAGACAATGACAAACAAATATAGAAACTGACGGAACACCTTATTCATCAAATCTATAAATGCTACCAGAGCATTGGTCAACCCAAAATACATAACTAGGAACTCATAATGACCATACCAGGTCCTAAAAGCAGTCTTAAGGATATCTAGTTCCCTAATCTTAAGTTGATGATAACCTGACCTAAGATCAATCTTAGAGAAACACTTCACACCTTGAAGTTGATCGAACAAATCATCTATCCTTGGAAGAAGATACTTATTCTTTATAGTCACCTTATTCAGTTGATGGTAATCAATACACATCTGAAGAAAACCATCCTTCTTACATACGAACAACACTGGAGCACCCCAAGTAGATACACTAGGATGGATAAAACCTTTATCTAAGAGATTCTTTAATTTCTCCTTAAGATCCTTCAACTCATCCAAAGCCATTCTATAAGGAGGGATAGAGATAGAATGAGTGTTCGAAATAAGATCAATCCCAAAATCAATTTTTCTATCGGGAGGAACACTAGGAAGATCATCAGGGAAAACCTTAGAAAACTTATTAACCATAGGAATGGATTCTAGAGAAGGATCTTCTAAATTGGAATCTTTAACCCAGAGCAAATGATACAAGCACCATTTGGAAATCAACTTTTAGGCTTTAAGATATGTGATAAATCTCTCCTTAGGCATTAAAGAACCCCCTTTCCATACAACGACTAGCTCATTAGGGAATTTAAACATGACCTTATGAGTATGACAAAATAAGAAAGCATAACACAAATACAACCAATCCATCCCCAATATGATATCAAAGTCAACTATATCTAACTCTATTAAATCCATAAAAGTTTCTCTATGAATAACAGATACCACATACACCCTACAGGCCTTTTTAGCAATCACAGAGTCACCAACCGAGGTAGATACAAAAAAAGGATCAAAAATAAACTCAGGACCAAAACCAAAAGCACAACCATAAATGAGGTCACATAAGAGAGAGTAGACCTTAGATGAAGCAAATAAGACACATCATGGGATAATAGTTTCAACATACCAGTAATGAAATTAGGAGATGGCTCAGAATCCTAGCAAAATATAAAAACGTATAAGTGATTTCATCCAGTATCGGTACCAAAAATAGAAACAGATGCATAAGCAGCACCCGTTGGTGTAGGAGCAAATGAAGAGGCAACCAGAACCCTGTTATCCCCAGAAGAAATTCTAACATGATAATCACGGTGAATATGACCAATCTAACCATAATAAAAATATTTATTCTTCCCCTCCTCATAGAACACATGGTGCGACCACCCACAAAGTCTACAAGGAGGATGGGATGGAGCTGACTGAGCCCCACCAGCCTAAGATTGGGCACCCTGTGCCTAGAACCCACCATCATGCTGAGACTGATGATAACCCGACGACCTTAGGTAAGGAGCACTAGCCATAAATAAAAAATTAGAACTCCATCACTTTTCTTTGGCCACTTTTCACCATCTTTATCACTTTACTCAGGAGGCCTAAATTTCTTTCCCTGCCTCTCACTAAACTCAGCCTGCTTCCTCTTCTCTTCCTCCACCTGATACATATACACAACCAATCTGGAGATGTCCATAACCTAGATCAACAAGGCAACCTTACTCTCAAGGATCAACTCATGATATGATCCTAAAGCAAACTTACGCATTCTATCCCTCATGCTAGAAACCAACTCAGGAGCATACCTGGACAATTAAACAAATTTCAATGCATACTCTTTGATAGACATCCTACCTTACCTCAAGTTTCCAAACTCTTCTGCATATGCCTCTCTCGACTCCTAAGAAAAAAAAAGCAGTCTAGAAATGTACTAGAGAAATCCTCCCATAAGGCAGAATAAGTATTCTCTCCCCTCAATTATTACTACTTTTTGAACCAGTGGTACGCTACATCTTTTAATCTAGAGGCAGTAAACTCAACACTTGTAACCTCCAAAGTATGCATAACCCGAAATATCGTCTCTATTTCATTAATGAAACTTTAAGGATCCTCCTCAACCCTAGTACTAGTAAACATAGAAGAATGCAATCTCATAAACTAGACAACCCTTATGCCATCAGGAGATGGAGTGATAGGAACACCATGCTCAGATTAAGAAGCTACCAACTGAGTCAACAGAGTAATAGAGCGAAAGAACTTAGCATTAGTAGCCTCTCCTTGAGGCGACTAAGCATAAGTATTGCCCTCAGAGTAGGATCAGTGGGGATAGGTGGAACCCCACAAAGAAAGTTAGATGTAGCGACCCTTGACCAGGTCTAGGCCCCAAAAGTTGGATGAGCTCCATCCACATTGTCCTCAATCAGGACAGAAAAGTTTGCATGAACATCAGATCTTATTGGAGACATGATCTGAAAGATAAGAAAATAAAAATTAGAAAGATTAAAGACCTTAGACTCAATAGCTCGAAGTAAGACAATAAGAAAGTGAAATAATCCTAAATATCTCATATCCTTTCTCTTATAAGTGTAGTGTGCTATATACCCATAAAAAGGACTCTACTTGACACGGCTTTGTGGATACCCAAATGACCATGAACCTAGGATTCTAATACCACCTTGACACGACATACTAGGCATCTCAAGTCCAATAAGGATCAGAGATCACCCCCGATACCCAATCCAACCATAATACACCAACCGAGAGTCAGACAAATTCCAAACATAAACCTGAATAGAGTAATTGACAACTCAAAGACTTTGAGATAGGTCCATGACTATGACCAACCCAAATAAGTCAAATCATCTAATGCCAACTAACGATCATAACATAACCAAATCCATATCAATTCTTTAACATAACCAAGTCCACATTTTGTCCATACAAAGCCTCTAAAACAAAAAAAAATATCCAATCGGGACATGCCCCCAACCATAGCCCAAAACTAATATTCAAGTCTAAATCAATAAAGACAAAAGAAACTCAAAGCAAGAAATAGATCCTTCTGAAGTATGGAAGCTCACCACTTCAAGTCAACACAAGCTATCCCCAAATCTAAGTCACTGAGCAGAAGGTGTGATAGTATGACCAGTACGTGCACCATATGGAGATACAATATCCAAGGATGGTTAACGGTTGGAGTGCTAGCATATAATTCAAGGATAAGGTTAAAATAATAGCAATAATTTAGAACCAATCATCCAATGCACATAACCAATATAATACATATATTTATACATATATACCATGTCGGGATAAGGAACAAGATTAGCATAAACTTTGAAAACATTAACCTGGGATGTGTAGCATAACCTTTGTAGAATAAGGCATCCACAGGCTATATGGGCCCAGCTCTCCCCTAGCTAGAAGGGCCCCAATGCGTGTAGCCGCACGAACCAGAGAATACCCATAACCGTATATGCCTATATGGGGGACTCAAACCTCTCGCATAATCAAGGTGAATTAAGCACCAATATATATAATATGGGGGGGGCTCAAACCTCCCAATCATATGTCAACTTGGGGGAATTGAACCTCCTGGTCAATAGACACTCACATTGACTAACACAGTTTCCAGTGTTAGTTTTTTGGACTCCACTTTCATGGCCCAGCTACACATCCTGCTTTAAAGACCATTTTAAAACCATCATTTCACATACACAACCATTAATCTAATTACTTACCAAAAGAACTTTATTGGTATTGTCATACCAATACCACTTGTAAGCATACAACATGCCATCACCATCATCAATCAACCAATCATTCATTGGACTTTAGTACTCGATCCATTGTCTAGAAAAGACACTATTTCAATTTAAGGTTTAGAGTCTCAAACCCTTTTAACCAACTGAACCACCAAGGTTACCATTTAAATCAATACATGGCCAACAAGGCCTTCACAAAACCATTTACCAACCATTCATTTTCATTGTTTGAAACACTATTTAACATGTGTTATTTTATTCTCTTAGGCATTTTCACAAACATATTGAGGACATACTATTATTAAGGCTAAAACCAAAGTAAAAACCATCAAGCTTAGGGTTAACCAGGGCCCAAATATTAATCCACAATTACCAAGCACCTACATGTGCAAACCATCATCAAACACATGTATAAACATAATTTAAACCAAGAGTAAACAATATTAAATAATATGCAAGAAAACCCTCAACATTGGTTTTCAAAACCACCATCAATGAATCATAAACAGTGTTTAGAACACATGACATTTGCGAACTAACAATGAAGAAAGAGCCACATGCCTTATTCACGAAGATTCATGGAAAGAACTAGACCCTTAAGCCTCTATATGAATACCTTGTAGA
This sequence comes from Capsicum annuum, assembly GCF_002878395.1. Taxonomy (NCBI): domain Eukaryota; kingdom Viridiplantae; phylum Streptophyta; class Magnoliopsida; order Solanales; family Solanaceae; genus Capsicum; species Capsicum annuum. The sequence continues at coordinate 223,320,885 of NC_061111.1, read as the reverse complement.
AACCCTAGCCCAATCTTCAAGAAAGTGTTTAGAGATAGTTTTTGTAGCGTTTTGATCTTTCAAAGTATGCTACGAGAGGCTAAAATGTGTTATAAGATATGGGTTAGTAAGATTTTTGGGATGGTAAATGTCTAAAATGTCCTCAGCTTAAAATCATAAAAATGAGCGCAGGAGGGTACGACTCCCCCTTAACTCATACACACAACATACAAATGGTATACAATACTCGTACCCTAGATAGAATTTTGGACTCCAATTATGTCCAACATATAAGCTCATGGCCTAACTCATATACAATCACACGATTGGTACCCTGGAATCGTACCCTAGGAAGAATCATCTAGGCTACACATAGGACATCATACGATTTGGTACTATATTTCTCACATCCTAACATATGACTAGTATGATACCCATTCGTATCTTGGACAAAAACCAAACAAATCACACTAATTATCATATAAGTTAAGGACCCTAAATCATACCCACATCATACCACAAGTACTCTCAAGTCGTATGATGTCCAAAAGCTCAAAATCAAGAAATTTTTTAAGGGTCAAAAGTCAAGATGTTTCATTATATATTGATCATGGAATGGTGAAAAGGGCCATAAGGTAGATGTATCAAGGGAAAACACAGTGTAGTACTTGGTGATGTTATGTTCATTATATCATTATTTATGGTGTGATTGCCCAGGTTAATATTTTCCTCGGGTTGGGAGTTAAAAATTTTAGATGAAATCTAAACGAGGTATGGTCTAGAGAAATTTGGAAATGTATTGAATAGATATAATAAATTTATCTTGATTTTATGTTAGCTAAGATAATAAGGAACCCATAGAAATTATTGAAATGGAGTTTGGGTTAGTAGAACTTTGTACATAGTGTTTAACGTAACAAAGTAGTTTGGGATATCAAAAATCTGAGTATTGAGTGGTGAAAAAGGAAAAATAAAAAGATTCCCAAGTTTTTGCCTCCCTTATGACACTATAGCGACATGCATGTTGCTATGGCGGAATAATTTCCTCTATAGCATCATCGCTATAATGGGATTGATGTAGTAATTGTTAAGATTCCTCTAAGTTTAGATGTTTTCTCATCATAAAATCTTATGGTTTCATTCTTAGACTAATAAGTAAAATAGCCAATTCCTGATTTTCTTCACCCAATGCCTATTCGGGAATGAACTAATGGTAAATTGGTATATGATGTAACAAACGATTTCATCATTATTAAAAATGTTTATTTTAAAGGTATACGGATATAATTTATCATATTTGTTAGGATAAATTCTTTAGTATAAAATTACATTGATATGTACTAAGGTCATAAAATACCCCAAGCACAAAGTTAAGTTGAAAGTATCATTATCGATTTAGTTTCGGACTAAGTTTAAACTAGGGTAATTTTTAAATAATCACTCCTCCTAGAATATAAGGATTTATATCCTAATATCCACCTAATTAAAGACCTTTGAGTCTTCTTTCCAATGCAACTGATCGTTTGTCAATCCGCTTCTTGAGTAAATATTTATGATCGTTTTACTAAAAATAGTCCGTAAGGAAAAAATAGCAGGTCAGGTTGCTATAGTGACGACATGCCTCTATAGCGATGCTACAGTATTTTTATAACCTATTTTTTTTATGGGTGTCATCCCTCAAACCCCAAAATTTTATTCCTAAGTCCTAGAGGGGCGATTTTCTTTTGATGTGGATGAAAATTCTTTGTTGATGTAAGTTTCTTCAGTCATCTTCTTTATTTTTTAATTCTTTAACATCCTAGAATCATTAGAAAAATATTTAGTGGTGAAATTCTTGGAGAATAGAACTTTAAATTCAGGATATTTTGGGAAAAACCTATGGATTGTATTAATTCACCTAGAACCACTTCTAAAATGTTAAATAACAATCCCTAGCATGAACTAGTCATTCTAAAATTTGAAAAGTAGCTGGGGACCTTGAATTCAATAAAGGTGGAACCTTGACATAAAATCAATTAATGGAGTTGGGTTAAGATTGAAGGGATTATTTTAATTACTAATTGACCCGTGGGTAATGTTGTCAACCGTAAAAGAGGGTAAAATTAGTGGATTTGAATTTCCAAGGTTTTTGTTTGATGAATAGTTTATTAATTTCTCTTGTAATTATTATTATTAGATGATTTAGCTTTTAGAAATGTGAAGAAGAAGGAATATCATTGATGGCATAGCTTATTTGTTGCAGCATCTTGGCGCCCATATAGGTATTGTTTATGAGTAGTAGACTTTGGTTAGTAATACTATACATAATGAATATTTGATGAGGAAAATCATGATTAAGAATGTGGGCATGGAGTTTGGTAGATAAAATAGAAATTTAAGGTAATAAGAGCCTAATTATTGTTGATATATTAATGTATGAATTCTGGACAGATGTTTTGTGTTTTAATGATTCTATTGTAGATTGTAATGTGAATTATGTGAATATAGATGAAAATGAGATGGTGTGAGATCTTAAGCCAGTTATTTATCCTGCATACCATAAGAGGGAGAATTCGATATTATGTGTGGTTGAAATATGGGATAATCTTGCTTAAGGTTAGTGACGAGGACTGATTATCATAGATAAAAGGAGACAGTGACATAACTTAAGGGCCTAAGGTCAAGTTAGGCTAAGGGTTAAGAAGTAAAGGGTAAAAAGGTGTAATCTAGAATGTAAGTTGAATGGAGTTGAATGATTGGCTAATAGGGTGGATCTTGAACCTAGTAATGACTTGAATGAAAGAGTTGCTAAATAATGATGGCATCTCAAGTTTTGGTTGAACATTCACTCCTAAAATGACTACTTGAATTTAATGAATATGAATTAAGAATGGTTACTTGAAAAAGTCAGGGATTGATCTTCTGACATGCTATAATTAATAAAATCAATGATTCATATCTACTTTTGATTTAGTGTGTTAAACTATGATTTTTGTTTACATGTATTGATTAACTTGAATTGACCAAGTATTTTGATGGTTGTCTATTATTATAATGAGTATTTAACGAATAAGATTGATAAATGATATCCTAAGTGTTAATCAGATATAATGAGGTTATATTAATGGCTTGTTGATTGTATAATTATGATTGCTTATTCTCATTGTAGTTGTGATGTGGTATCGGTTATTATTGTTAGATGTATAGAAATTTAGAAATTTTTAAGAAATTGATTGATATAGTTAATTGGATGGCTCGGGTACCACACCTATACAGTACATGGATAAGAGCTCGTCCCCTGCAGGTCATGACTAGTGGGGAACAACAATACCTTTAGTATGTATTTACAATATATGTATGAGTGTGATAGTTCTTTAAGTGGACCGGGTATATGATTAGCATTATTGTTGTTGTTTATATCGGCTCCATGAGTGGACTAAGTTATATTGTGTTTGTTGTTGTGCATTCCTTGAGTGAACTAGATTACGATGTCACTTGATATATTTGGATTCTTGTGTGGTTTAGTTACTCGTCATTTATTTTGGGATTCTTTTCATTAGAGTCATGGTTAGTTGACTAGGATATTGTTAGAGTCATGGTTTGTTGACTTGGATATGGTTAAAGTCATGATTTGTTGACTTGGATATTGTTAAAGTCAAGGTTGTTGATTTTGTCATGGTTTGACTTGATTTGAAAAATTTAAGTGTCAAAAACTTGGGGTATCTATCATAATATATGTTCATAGTTGTATTTATTACACGGTGATGTTTATTAATTATTTACTGTGATTCATAACTATTGGGATCAAACAAGTGCGAGTTAGGATGGATGACACTTTATGTGAAGGTGATGAATGATCAACGGGAATAAGAATGAAAATACTTTTAGTTAAAACAACAACAAAAACAAACCCAGTAAATTCCCACATCGTAGGGTCTGGAGAGGGTAGAGTGTACGCAGTCCATACTACTTACCTCTAAGCTTTTAGTTAAAATAAAGGATAAAAATAGCACAAGCGGATGAAGGTGTTATAAATTAAATTGTTATATAAGCTTTCATGTTTTCTTTTCATGATTTTTATATTGTGTTTACTTGACCTAACCATGATCGACTAATGATACCTATCAGTACGTGTTGTTTGTACTGATACTACTCTTGCTATACCTTTTTGGGGTACAGTCTTTTGCAAGAATTAGTGTTGGCTTCATGATTGTTGTAGATAGTGATCCTTTAACAGTGCCATGACCCGAACCCAGGCCTGGCCGTGATGGGCATCTCAAGTCCATCATGGGCCGGAGACAACTCCCTTACCCTTATCTCAAGAGCAAAATAAAAGTAAACAACAGAAGCCAACCAATGTAATAAGAGCGATAGATAAGTCAAATGAAAACCTGAGAGTCAAAACAAAACAACAGTAACATCCTAATCTATCTACAAAAGCCTCTAATCCAAGAATACCAACTAAGTCGGGACATGCCCCTGACTATGACATAAAAAGAATCCAAAAATACTAGAAATGTTAATGAGACTATGGGAAAGACCGGGTCTTCCAATGGAAGGAGGCTCACTACTTCACAACTGATCGGCAGGATAACCAGACCACCTAACACTGCACAGGATCACCAGAAAAGCCCTCGAAACCTATATCATGAAATGATGTAGTGTCCGGGACGGTCAGTGGGGCGAGCACCAGTATGCAACCCAAGAGAAGGAATGAAATAATGCATTTATCAAAACCCAGTCATAAATCACATGTACAACAATTATACATGTATATAGGATGTCGGTATAGGAGAAAGAATCATGAAATATGATAGTTTAAAATATTAGATTGAACTATGTAGCTCGTACCGATATTTCAGGCACCCTCGGGCTATATAGGTCCGATTCCCCCTTGCCGGAAGGGTTCCAGTCCATGTTAGCCGCATGTACCAAAAAATGACAAAAGACACCATGGTGATAGCCATCAAAAATATAATGTGAGCATTATACACATGGTCATATAGACCCCCAAAGTCGGCAAGCATGATTTTCAGTGTTGGTTCCTCTGGGAGTACACCTTTTCGGTGAGCTACACAATTTTCTTTAAGCTCAAATTAAAATAATTTGCACATAAACCAATCATTAACCATGGAGTCTTTCATTAAGGTATTTTCCAACTTGGTATCGTTATACCAATAAGCTTACAAGTTATTCCGTTTATGCCAAACCAATCCATATAACCAATTCACTCCAATCACCAATTTAAAATTCCAAACCATAGCCACTAATGGCATCTAAATCCTTTTTAACCATTTATCCTATAATGCAATGCAATGTTTTCAAAATATAAGTTAAATTATGTAAAAATTCATATTCAAAACTAAGATTTACGATATGGATTGAGGTTAATGCCATTACCCTGTCAATAATTTATCAATTTGGTGAAACCCATGATACTCATTCTAATCATTATAATAATGCACCAATTCAGTTCCAAAAGTCATTAATTAAAGCATGAACAACCCATTGAAAATAAGAAAAAAGTAATTTCAGTGTTAACAAACAAAAACTCTCAACCCATGTTCAAACCCATTATTCAAAATACATGAATATTGAATAAACTGATGCAATAGTATAAAACTCAAATTAGGGAATGAGCAACATGCCTGAAACATAGAAGAAATCGAAGAGGAATTGAAGTTTAGAGCCCAATGTAATGATTTCTTGTAAAATCCTTCTATTTTGTTGGTTTGGGAGTTAGAGAGAAGAAATGTGATGTTTGATCTTGATAACTGAAGGTTATGGGGTTATTTGGGTATTTTTAAGTCATCTAGGGTCAAATGACCAAAAAGCCTTGCCCCCAAGTGAAAAATACAAAACTCCACAAAATTTACATAACAACATGGCACGTCACTATCGCGAAGGGTAGCTAGTGTGACATACTCTTATCGCAGAGCGTAAGTGGCGTAGCACGCCAGTATCGTAGATTGTCACTGCCTCGGGATCCTGAAATGATCCAGAACTCCTTCTAAAAATTTTAAAACTTTCTCAAAAAAGCCTTCTAACATCCCTTATCATGATTCAAGTCAAAAATTAACATTACTCACATAGAAGGGTAAAAAATAAATTGATCAAAATTTTTGTGGGATCTTACAAACAACATCTACTCCTCTCATTCATGGTGAAAGTTGTGTACAGATTTATCGTTCTTGATTTAGAAGCTCGTGTACTTGTTTAGACTAGTTCCTAGGGATAGTTTATATTTCCGCACTTAATATTTGTAATAATACAGTTGTAATAAAGGTTGGTTACTTCTATTTAATAAAGGCTTCCATATGTTATGTTGAATGGGTGGTAAGGGATCCTCTTATCAAGGTAGATTAGAGAAGGTGCCCTTACGATTCGATAATTTTGGTCGTGACAACTATAATTTCCTAAAGGAAAGGAAAGAGTCTACAATACATTGGTATAGATTTGGAATTTGTTGCACTGCTGTTTAGTTTGGAATTTGTATCATTTATTTCATTTTGGATTTGGGCTTGTTATTTTGGGTTAGTCTGACGTATATTTTTGGAAAAAGGACATGGGCTGACCATTTTAAAAAATAATGTCCCATAATTAAAAAGGTGGACATGTTGTAGTCAGTCGCTAAAGTAATCCTCTTTTTTAGCCATTTGGCCCAATTGGGCACATGCAGTCTCTATAATCAATTGATACACTTTTATACCACATTGATACATTTTTATACTATATTGATACACTTTTTAAAAAAGAGAAACGAAATTCTATGCAAGCACATGCAGTCCCTATATCCAATTCATACTTTTTTTTTTACTACATTAATACACTTTTATACTACATTGATAAACTTGCAGTGTCCATATACTCAATTGATATTCTCTTATACTAGATTGATACATTTTAAGAATTCATTTAAAAACTATATAGAGTCCTATAAAATATGTATCTAAATAATAATTGTAGTTAAAAATATTATAGAATGTGTATAAAGATGTTATAATTATTATATAGAATATGTATTTATATAGAAGCTGTATCGTTATTATATATAAATATATATCTTTAACAATTGTATTATATTAAAAGTACATGTTATTGTATTTTATTGTATAAATAAGTAAAAGTAAACAAAATAAATAGTATGTTATTTTAATAATGTTGGTGAATGCAAAATAATCTGAAATAAAAAAGGAAGCAATTACTCAATTTTTAAAAAAGAATAAAAAAGAGTAGAATCTATAAAAAGGAGCCAAAAAAGTCGAGGTTGAATTTTAAGATAAATTTAATAGGTTGGACCATGTTTTGCTCTGTTTAGAGGTACCAATCTTATTTTTTGTGTTGCATTTTATTATGTGTACTCGGTCCTGTTTTACTATCTTTTTTGTCAGGAAAAGAGGTTGACTGAGTTAAGGTTATGCCGGTGACCATTTACTGGGTATTTAATTATGGGTGCTATTTTTATGGCATTATTTTAGTTTTAAGTACTATTTTTGTCCTTTCCCCTATATTTTTTGTTTGGGAAAATCACAAATACATACCATTTAAGAATTAATATTACAAAATCTACTAATAATTTTCACTTTTCAAAATATATCAATAGAAAACTAACAAAACCTATCAAATAAGATTAAAGAATATTAAAAAAACACATGATAAGTAATAAAATTTTTACCAAATCAATTATATTAGGAACGTAAGTTTGTTGATAACTCTTAATTTTCTTTCCGAAGATTTCTTTAGATTTATTGATTTGTTGATATCCAAGATTTTCTCCTTAATTATTACGTATGCCATTTTTCCTCTCATTAATTAACTTTATTCTCTCTATTATCATTTCTCCATTTTACAAGAGGTCATTTGCATTTAGAGGAACTTTCATCTTCTTCTTTTTCTTTTTGTGCGAAATAGTATTCATTTTAAAAAAATTCTCACATACAATATATGGTACTTTTGGATTATGAGTTTATTGGAGGGTTATATAAAATGGATATATGATATGGTTTGAATATGATATGGATTTGGTATAGATTAGTGTGGAATATGTAATTTGACAGTCATTTGGTTGTTGAATTTATTTGTTGGTTGTCTTTAACGTGTATAAATTATGATATAGATAGTGGTATAGATTGAGATACAAATTTATAATTTGTTAGTTGTATTCAACGTGTATAAATTATGGTATAGATAGTGATATAGATTGAGATACAAATTTGTCCATACATCAATTTCTATACAGTTCAGACACCATAAAAGTATTCATATACTAATTTTTATATGGTTCAGATACCATAAAATTATTAATATACAAATTTTTATATAGTTTAGATCCATAAAATTGTTCTACACTAATTTTTATACACCATAAAATTAGTGATACACCTATTTCTATACAATTGGAACACTATTTACTTATTGATACATCAATTTTTATAAAATTCAAGCACCATAAAATTATTAATACTCCAATTATATATATATTTAGTGAAAGACAATGGTTAAGAAGAAATATTCTCTTCAGCTTGTGATTTTGGTTGATTTTTAGTTGATTTGTAGGTGAAAAAATAGGGTTGTTACAATCAAGAAAAGAGACGTGGATGAAAAGATAACAAATTTCAACAATTTAGCTCACTTGCATGTGATAGCCATCAAAGAATAAACTCAAATAACTATTTCCTTAAAATTGACCCATTTTTCAATATAAATCTATATTTTCTCATTAGATGATAGGTTTTGTAAATAAAAGCTATATTTTGTAAATAAAAAATAATATCGATATGTTTCGTAATATTAACTCTTAAATGTTATATTTATGTGATTTTTTCTTCTTTTTTTTTTGTTTTAGTTATTAAAAAAAGGGGGGAAATCTGTTTATACAACATTAGATTAATTACTGCAATTCATAATAATATTTAATAATATTTTTTAGATTGCATTATATAACAACATATTTCTAAGAAAGCTTAGCAAAATAATTTAAAAAATTATTTTGTACTATATGAAAAAGTCGTCAGTTGAATAATCAATCCCCCAAATTTCTCTAAAATAGTTGTCTTCCCGATTATTGAGAATATCTATTCCATTTAAGATTCCTGATTTTCCTTTTCTCTATTCAAACCTCCATTAAAATAGTTTTTCTTCTTCTTCATTCAGACCTCAATTAAAATATCATTGTTTTTTTTTAAAATAAGGAACATTATTTATCCTTTTCTCAGTGTTGATGATGATAGTAATTATTAAATCTTGATTTAACATGGAGGTAAATGAGCAGATTTTCTTCTGTTTCTCCTCATTTTTTTAGTCTGTGAAATTTCAAAAATAATATACTATAAATACAACAGAATCAATTTTTAAGGTGGCTATAAATTTAGAACTTTTTTTGGCGTACTAACTGGTGAGCAAAAAAAGTTTATAGAATATAATTCTGAAAAAAGTTTGTGTTTGTTGAAATGGAGATTTCCATACTTTTGTATAAAAATTTTATACATAAAAGCATGGAAAAAAAAAATATAAAAGTGAAGATACACTTCTATACAATTTCAAAATTCCTAAAAATAGAAACACACCTAAATAATTAAATTTATCGTATTAATTCATATACTAAAATATGTATGTATATAATTTGGTTTTAAAAAAAACATAAAGTAAATCCATTTGTATTTAACATATTTTATACTCAATTCATTTAACGGAAAAGGGTAAAAAAATACCTCTGAAGAAATGAATCAAAAACACCTCTCATTAGTTTTTTGGTTCAAAAATATCCTTCGCTAAATATTTGACTCAAAATTCCTCTCCCCTTAACGAAATTCCGCCAAAGATGCCACCTAGATAAAAAAAGCCACATGTTATGTCGCATCACCAACCACGTGTAATTTTTTTTAGCCCTGAAATCTTTGTGTAATTCCCTGGGAGAAACAAGTTTTCTCTTGTTGTTATTTAGAACGAAAAGATCTGCAGATGGGCATGCTTTGTCTGACTTGGTAAAGAAATGATTTCAAGAACTGAAGGAGGACTTGGAAGAACAGTTGAAGGCTCGTTTTGTGTTTGAGAGCAATCTTTTAGGCTCAACAAACCAGATATTCTGCAACTTGCGCACATCTTTCAATCAGATAATTGATGAATTTGTTCCTGTAAGAGATAAATCACTTGTTATTCATCAGGATGTTTTGCACAACAAGTGATTTATTTCTAGAGAAGTCATAAAAATTCCTTCTTATTTTAAAGGTGAAAGTCTTGATGAGATGGATGATAGAACTATCTGTAAATCATTGTTTTCTCAGTGTTTAGGGTTCTTCCTATGACTACATTACATTTTTCAACTGATTGGTAGCTGGCTTCAAGTTTTGAATTTGTTTTATGATGTATTTAAACTGCTTATCTATTCTGTGATGACCTGTGAGTTGGCTAGCAAACATGTAACATCTTAGATTCTATAATTTTAACCATGAGCTATTATCATAATTTCTCTGAGCAAGTTTACAATTTCGCTCTCTGAGTAGTACTCCCTCGCAGTTTTGTAGGGAAAGCAAAACTCCTTTAGAAGATTGTTCAATTGTTAAGAAGGTCTGCAAAGCAGACCTTGAAGAAGAAAGCAATGACATATAATTAGAAAAATAAAATTTTACATGTGGATGGTGACGTGGCGTAGGCACGTGTTTTTTTTTTTTACCTAGGTGGCATATTTGGTGGAATTTCGTTAAGGGAAGGGGTATTTTTGAGCCAAATATTTAACAGAGGGGTATTTTCGAGCCAAAAAAAAATATATTTTCAACTCATTTCAGATTGTTCAGGGATATTTTTGACCCTTTTTCATTCATTTAATCATGATTCAACATTTGAATTGGATCACAGTTCATTAATACTAGATGCTCATTCCATCGACTTACAAAATTAAAAATAATAATCACAAAACCAACAAAATCTGATGAAGATTGCATTTGAACAAATGCATATTTTTGGAGGGGAATAAAAAGATGAGAGATGAACAGGAGTAAAAAAGAGGAGAGATATAGTCATGCAACAAAAATAACATACCCAGAGGAGAAATGTAGTCATGAAGAGGAGAAAAAGAGGAGAGAGAATAAAAAACCTGATCTCTTTCAAGGGTAGGTCTCGAGTAGTAGTCGCTGACGAAGAAGAAGATAATGAAGCAAATTGGAATCCGCCCACATCTGTGGCGATGACCTCTGTGGTACCAGGGCTGACCTATGAGGAGTATGAGAGAGCGATTCGACATGATCTTCGAAAGAAGAAAAAGAGCCAAGGAGCATCCTCGAATCCTGATCAAACCCTGAAGCTAGCTGGAAGCCTGCTGAAAAGGCAATTAAAAATTTAATTTTATAAATATGAAAAAGTATAGTTATAAGTTGTTAATAAGTTGTAATAAACAATCCTAAAAGTACATATAGGGTCATTTTTCCAAAAAAAAAAAAAAAATTAAATCCGACTTAAGGGCCAAACTAAGTTAAAAAAAAGAAAACCTATGGTTTACCCGTATACATTCAGACAGGTTGAGTTATGATTCATTTTATATTTAATTCATTTTTAATATGTTGAAATTTAATTCAATCCATTTATTTGCCTCCACTACATGCATGCAAATGAGCTATTTTATCGAAACGAGTAATTTGTAAATTGCACTCTTAACATATACATTATTTGTGACTTACACCTTTTTTTAAATGACTTATACCCTAATCACCTTGCAAAATGATTTAGTTACTTGCAAAATCATTAAGAATTATACTTTTCAATTATTTATGACTGCAAAATAGAAAAGACAGAATTACTTTTGTTGACATCTCCTTTTCCATTATTCCGAGGAAAAATTATAATATGGATGAGACTTATCCAACAATAGTTTTGTGTAAGTTTTTTTTTACTTGTGACTTGTATTTTGTGGGACGCAATAAATGTTCTTCTCCCCTCATTTCGTCATATATATTTCCTTCCATTTCCTATTTATTTCTTTTTTTTTTTTAACATTATCATTTTATATTTCAATCTTTCTCTCTCACTCGTATTTTTAGCTCTTATTTTAAGGGGTATTTAGCCATGAAAAGTATAAATATTTTTAAATTTTCAAAGTAAAAGAATAATATTTTAAAATTAAAGTTGTGTTTGATCATAAATATGAATTGGGGGTATTTTAAATTTTTTAGGAATAAATTTGAGTAAAATTAATTTTTGATATTTTTCAAATTTCAATTTTTAAAAAATATTTTCACAAAATCATATATGAAAAAATTAAGAATTTTTAGTAAGAGAGTTCAAATATATATATATATATATATATATATTAGAACTTTAAAGTGAATTTGGACCTCATAAATCATTGATCCTACTCTAATTTATTGTTTAGGGATTTAAAAATAAAAACTATATACTAGACATCAATTCTGCTAATATATGCAGCAACAAGATGGGCGTGGCAATAGTACAAAATTTATATGAATTTTGTTATAATTAATTAGGAGCTGTTCGATTCAAAACAGTGAACAAAAATGAAAGAGCTGGAAAAAAGGAAAGAAATATGAAAAAGAGTGGTTGGCCATGACTTTGTAGCTATATAGTTTTTTATTAATCCCCTAAGCAGTCTATTATGAGTAGGATCAATGGCTTAGGAGGTTCAAAATTTACTTTAAAGTTCTAAATTCAAATTTTACGCTTATATTTTTTTTTTGTTTTTTGCACTCTCTTAGGGGTCATTTGGTACACCGGATGGAATAAGTATCACGATCCAAAAATGAGGGTCATGATTGCACTTGTTGCAGCGCACCTTGACAAGTAAGTCTATCACCCAAACTGATACGGTGAGTTGAAAAGACAGAAATATCCCAAGATAAGGCTTCTAGAACGAAGCCGAACCATATAAGTAATCATAATAATGCGGAAAGAACTTATCCAAAATACCATTCATGCCCAAAACCAGGTATCAATAGTGTAAGAACTACTAATACAATCCAAGAGTCAAATACATCAAAAAAATAACTACAAAGAAATAATAATTATCTTCGAATACTAATAAAGACATAGTTATTATAGAAAGATAGAGGTGAACTTCGAAAGCAAGTTGAGGCGCACTCGAGCTAGGACCTACACCGAAAGAGTGTAGTGGGCATGAGTACGGTCCACTTGTACTCTGTAGGTATCATATGCCGACCAAGCAAAGTAGTAAATAAAGCATACAAAAATACACACTAAGGGCTCGTCACCTGCAATCAGAAAATGTCCCACAATGGTAGCCCACACTGCTAGAACTAACAGTTCTAATATATCTCATTTATTTTGCAACATTATTATATCTCACATAAGAAGAACAAGGGGGAATATTTATATACAAGATCATCAAATACAAGTAAAAGAAGATACGATAAATACATAGATGACGAGTCAATATGCCAATACAACACAATATTACATAATAAAGTAAGTGCAATGTGTATGATGATGATGATGATGATGATGATGATGCACGAGGTCGTCGCACAACCTCCAGGATTATCGCACAATTCCCGTATACACCTACGGAGCTAAAGCTTCCCGACGTAGGACCTATGGAGGGTGTCTTCAACCCGTATACAATCCATATATCTCATATCTCCTTTCCGACACATTCCTCGGAAAGGGTTTTATAAAGGGTGTTGCCAGTGTTTCTCAGATGTTGCCACGATGGTACCAATGTTGCATGAATGAGTATGATATAAGGATGTAATGCTCACAACTGATCATAATGAGTATTTTCACAACCAACAACAATGATATATTTTCACAGCCATGTAAGCCAATATCCACTTATTATTTCAGTTTCATCCACGAATTTTCACATGTCTCATATGCCAAATAAAGTATAAATATACTCACAATACACCAATGGTACCATATTAAGAATCTTAACAACACAATACAATTATTCACATGTATTCATGGATATTAATATCACATAAGACCCCACACGGTCACACATATTACATAATAACTCAATTTCAACAATTACATCACATATAGGGCCCCAAATAGGCACAACACATAAATATCAAATTTTCATGATTAGTTCCCACCCTTAACATACATTTTATATCATCATTTACTATCCAACTCGGTCTGAAAGAGTTAATCCATAACCTACCTTAAAAATCGAAATCGGTCTGCTACACTTTGAACCCACGATCTTATTTTTCACGAACAATCTCGAACTCTACTAAAACATCAAATATGAAATCTATGTGTCAAAATAAAACCAACGACACTCATATTGACTACTTTTGATTCGGGGTCAAAACGGACCCCTGAAATGGGTTTCCAAAAAAGAAGGGCAAAGTCGAAACTTTACTTCAAAAATATGTTTTTCATATTTTTAGGAATCTACAACTGAAAACCCAAGTTAAATCGAGTAAGAAATGAGGTTTAAATCGAAGAAAAATTATTTTTGAGTTTTGTTGGGTAAAATCTTTGAAATCCAGGTTAAAATCAAGAATCGAAGTTGTTATGAAAGTTAAATTAATGAAAAATTAGTAATTATAAATAAAAATATTATTCAAGTGAAAATGGAATTTAAAATCAAGCTCTAAGATTTTTGGGGTTTTGAGAAATTAATTAAGAAATTACTAAGAAAAGGGTGAATTCTTACCTTAAATCCATAAATAAATCAAGAAATATATGTTAATCTAACTTCCCAAGCTCACACAAACTTCACTTTTAAGCTCCCGCACTATTTTAGGGTTTAACTCTCAAGAGAAAAGATGAAAAATGAGCAAAAATAGGTCTAAAACTGCTACTCCCTTCATTTAAAAAAGAATGACCCACTTTGACTTGACACAAAGTTTAAGAAAATAAAAAAGACTTTTGAATTTTGTGGCCTTAAATTAAAGTTGTATTAAATGTACCAAAATACCCTTTAATCTTGTGGTCCTAAATATGTCGTGTGGAAAATTAAAATTAAAATATTGCCAAAAAAGGAAAGGGGTCATTCCTTTTTAAACGGACTTAAAAAAATAGGTCATTCTTTTTTAAACGGAGGGAGTATTTTATTGCAGAAAAACTGCACAAAAGTATTTTTTTAAGTCTAATCCGGACTTCGATGGGTTGCCCGAAATTCATTCGGAGTCCGATATATGCAAAAAAACTATGCAACCCCACTAAATTCGATGTTTCGGACGCGATGTAGATATCAGATTTTCAAAAAATGTCATTTTCACAAAATTGACCCCCGAAATCCGAAATCATTAATTTTCAAACTGAGGGTCGAAATTAGATTTAAAAACCGTAAAATTATACCGAACAAGCTACCACCCTAAAATCGACATTATGAATTTGCTGGCGAAGTCAGATTTTCCATCCGAGGTCGTTTCGATCAAATTTGGATGCCACACCTATATTTCCAATTTTTCAACTTTCTGGCCAATTCGAAATGAGCTCGGGTGCACCGGGACCCGAACCAAATATCTACGTAGCCTAAAATCAATATTCCAGAGCTGCTGGCATAGTGCGTTTGGCCATCCATCACACGGATCAAACGATATCCACATAAATCCAAAATAAGGCTCTCGAAACCATCAAAAACCACAATATCACATAAATGATACCAAAATGCATTGAAAATCATGCCAATCACTCCCACACCTCAGAAATATCATAATGCAACTACGTGGTGGGGTAAGAAAGTCAAATCACATAAAATCACAAATATCACATAGTTCATCAAATTTTTTGGTCGTTACATCATCCACCACTAAAAATCTAGTTCATCCTCGAACTAAGGCAAGGAAATACCTGAATCAATGAAGAGCTGAGGATAAGAATAACATATATCAAACTCGACCTCCCAAGTAGCTTCATCTACAGGTCGATGTCGCCACTGGACCTTAACCACAGGGATCACTTTAGTGCGCAACCGCCAAACATCTCTAGCCAAAATGGAAATCGGATCCTCAACAAAGGACAACCGCTCATCTAACTTAACCGACTCCCAATGAATGACATGAGACTCATCAGGAATAAGGCGACGAAGCATAGAAACATGAAAAACTGGATGAACAACTAATAGATCGGGGGGAAAAGCTAACTCATAAGCCATATCACCAACAGTTCGAAGAATCTCAAATGGACCAATATACCTGGGGCTAAGATTGCTCTTCTTCCCAAACCTCATCACACCCTTCATGGTAAAGCTCGAAGGAAAATACGATCACCAACACCAAATCTTAAGGCACAAAGTCTATGATCAGCATAGAATTTCTGCATACTCTAAGTCGCTCTAAGTCTATCTTGAATAACCCAAACTCTATCTAAAGACTCATGAAGCAAGTCCATACCTCAAGGTCTCACCTCTGAAATATCGAACCAACCTACTGGGGAGCGACAACGCCTACCATAACATGCCTCAACATGAGCCATATCAATACTGGAATGGTAATTATTATTATATGTAGACTCTGCTAAAGCCAAATTTTGCTGCTACTGGCCACCAAAATCTACCACACACGTATGGAGCATACTCCAAAACTAGGATAGTCCGCTCTGACTGGCCATCGGTCTGGAGTGAAATATTATGCTACGATCAACCCGAGTACCCAACTCACCATGAAAATTCTTCCAAAAGTGAGATGTGAACACAGAACCTCGATCTGAAATAATAGACACCAGCACACTATATAGATGCACAGTCTCACGAATATAGATATGGACCAACCTCTCAGCACTGAATGGGACCTGAATCAAAATAAAATGAGATGACTTGGTCAGTCAATCTACGATGACCCAAAAACTATCATAACTATGAGATATACGAGGCAAACCAGTCACAAAGTCCATGGTGATGCGTTCCCACTTCTACTCAGGAATGTGTGACCTCTGAAGCAAACCACCAAGTCTCATATGCTCGACCTTTACCTGCTGACAACATAGGAAACGAACCACAAAATCTACTATATCTTGCCTCATACCACTCCACCAGTAGTGCTGTCTCAAATCATGATACATCTTAGTCACATCTGGATAGGTAAAATAGTTGGAACAACGGGCCTCCTCCAAGATCAGCCTAATT
This sequence comes from Capsicum annuum, assembly GCF_002878395.1. Classification (NCBI taxonomy): domain Eukaryota; kingdom Viridiplantae; phylum Streptophyta; class Magnoliopsida; order Solanales; family Solanaceae; genus Capsicum; species Capsicum annuum. Next base: position 223,303,880 of record NC_061111.1, on the reverse strand, counting down.
TAATTACCCACTCTCGACCCCCAATCCTCAAAACTCCATCTGAATTAAGTGAGGCTTCCTTAGCCTCACCACTCAACGCCTTATCTCGAATCAACCTCAGTCCAACATCATCAAACTGATGAGCTCGAATCTTCTCGATCAAAAAAGATCCAGCCTCCACAAAAGCCAAAACACACCTAAGTGTTGAAATATCAAGCCTAACCATCTGATTAGCTAAAGACTCAACCTCTAAGGGCAAGAGTCTCTCCTGGGTCAAAAGATACGCCAAGCTACCCATGCTAGTCGACTTCCGACTCAAGACATCGACAACCATATTAGCCTCGCTCGAATGATAGAGAATAGTCAAGTCATAATCCTTAAGCAACTCAAGCCAATGACGCTACCTCATATTAAGATCTCATTAGGTAAAGAGGTACTGAAGGCTACGATGATCTGAGAAGATTTCACAACAAACTCCATACAAGTAGTACCTCCACAATTTCAAAGCAAACACAACTACGCACAACTCCAAATCATGGGTGGGATAATTTCTCTCATGAGGCTTCAACTGATGAGACACACACATAATCACCTTACCCTCCTGCATCAACATAATAGCCAAACCAATACCAAAAGCATAAAAAAAAACATGAAAAAGCCCATGCTCTCCTTGGGCAAAACTAATATAGAAGTTGAAATCAACAAATCCTTGAGCTTTTAGAAGCTCACGTCACAAACATCAGACTACTAGAAGAAAATCTTCTTCTGAGTTAACTTAGTTAATGGAGTTGCAACGGATGAAAAACCTAGATAAAACACCAATAATAACCCCCTAAGCCAACAAAACTCCAAATCTCGGTGAGTGAAGTAGGTCTATCCCAATCACAAACCGTTGTAACCTTGGTTGGATCAACCATAATACCTTTCTTAGTCACCACATGCTCCAAGAAAGAAACAGAATCCAACCCAAATTCACACTTAGAGAAATTTGTATACAACTTCTCATCCCTCAATCTTTGAAGCACAAGTCGCAAATGCTATAAATAAACAAAGATATCATCTATAAATACAAAAAATGAGTTGAGATACGGTTGAAACATCTGGTTCATTAACTCCATGAATGTGGCTGGGTCATTGGTCAACCCAAAAGACATGACCAATAACTCATAATAACCATATCAAGTTCGAAAAGTTATCTTCGGAATATCCAAAGCTCTAATCGTCAATTGGTGATAACCAAAACTCAAATCAATCTTCAAAAATACTAAAACACCCGAAGCTGATCAAATAAATCATCGATGCAGAGAAGAGGACACTTATTCTTAACCGTCACCTTATTCAACTACTTATAATAAATACATGACCCATCTTTTTTCTTCATAAACAAGACAGGCGCACCTCAAGGTGAAATACTAGGTCAGATAAATCCCTTATCCAACAACTCCTACAACTGATCCTTCAATTTCTTCAACTCTGGTGGGGCCATCCTATAAGACAAAATAAAAATGGTCTTGGTGCCCAGCTCAACATCAATATTGAAATCAATATCTTGATACAGAGGCATACCAGGAAAGTTCGTAGGGAGTACATCCATAAACTTACAGACAACCCAGACTGAATCCAAAGAAGGAGGCAAAACAACACTGGTGTCACGAATATGAGTCAAGAATGGTAAACACCCCCTCTCAATTAATTATGAGCCTAAACCTGAGATATAACCCTCTTAGGACCCGAATGAAGTACACTCTTCTAAGCTATTCTTAGCTCACCCAGCGAAGCTAAAGTCACAATCTTATCAAAATAATCTAAGACATCATGTTAAGAAGCCAACCAATTCATACCTAAAATAACATCAGAATCGACCATGCCTAACACAAGAAAGTCTACCAAAGTCTCACGCCTGACAAAAGTCATAACACAAGATCAGTGCACCTGATCCACCACTAAAAAATCACCTATTGGGGATAGTCCCTAGATACTTGGCCAATCTCATCACACATATAACTACCTCTATGAACAACCTCAATAGAAGAAGTGCAACTGCGTCCAAACGGCCACCCAAACTAGAAGATCCACTACCTGAGTTCTGTAAAGCCGCCACTAGCCTACCATGGTATCAACGAGAACCTTTAAAATATCTGCCTCAATAGGTTTGCCTCCTAAACTCACCAAAATATCGCGCCTTCTTGGCGTCTTCATGAGATGCACTAAGAATATCCTCTGTCATCTTAGCATGATCCACAATACTCTAAAAGAAAGCCCTAAGCACAACCATCTGAGACATAGCCAACTAAAGAGAGACATCCAAACCTTTCACAAACTTCTGAGTCTTCTCAGACTCGATTGAAACTATCATAGGAATAGCAGGATAGGGAAGGGAAACATGTTTTATACTCAACGACTATCATGGATCCTTTCTCCAAATAATCCAACTTGTCCCGCATTCGATCCTTCAAACTATTAGGCATGAATCTCTCCAGAAAGGCATCAACAAACTGATCCCATAACAACTCAGGAGAATCAATAGGCCTATAACCGAAAAATATTTTTCACCAATCTCTCACAGCATCTCTCAACTAATAGTATTATAAGTCACACCATTCGTGCAGAAAGAGTGAAACATAACTCAAAACACAAGGTATGAAAAAACATTGCATGGTAAAGAATAAAATGAGAGAGGTTTTCTAAAGACGTCCTATAGCCTTTCGAAGATACATATGAACATTTACAAACCGATATGCGAGACTCTATTAGACATCCCATTCTTATACCATTGAGACCAAGAAAACCTGGCTGCTTTGATATCAATTTATCACGACTCAAAAATAAAGGCCATGATGGCACTTGTCGCGGTGCACCTTGATAAGTAAGCCTATCACCAAAACTAATATGAAAATTTGAAAATATAGAAATATCCTAAGATAAGACTTGTAGAACGAAATCGTACTATATAAGTAATCATAATAATGCGGAAAGAACTTATCCAAAATACCATTCATGCCCAAAACCAGGTGTCAATAGTGTAAGAATTACTAATACAATCCAAGAGTAAAATACTTTGAAAAAATAACCACAAAGGAATAATAACTATCTCCGAATACTAATAAATGCATAACTACTATAGAAAAAAGAGGTGAACTTCGGATGCACGAATGTCCAAATGCTACCTTGGAAGCTCCGACTATCGCCCGAGTCAAGAAAGTTGAGGTGCGCTCAAGCTAGGACCTGCACCGAAAGGGTGCAGTAGGCATGAGTACGGCCCACTTATACTCATTAGGTATCATAGGACGACCAAGCAAAGTAGTAAATAAAGCATACAAAATATGCGCTAAGGGCACGTCACTTGCAATCAGAAAATATCTCAAAATAATATCCTATACTGCTTGCACTAACAGTTCTAATATATCTCACATATATTGCAACATCATACCAAGATCAAACAAAAATACATATTTTATCTCATATACAAAGAACAAGGGGGAGCATGCATATACAAGATCATCAAATACAAGTAAAAGAAGATACGATAAATACATAGATGTCAAGTCAATATGCCAATACAACAGAACATTACACAATAAAGTAATTGCAATATATATGATGATGATGATGATGATACACGAGGTCGTCACACAACCTCTGAGATCATCGGACAATCCCCGTATATATCTATGGAGCTAAATCTTCCCGACATAGGACCCATAGAGGGGTTCGTCAATCCGTAAACAATCCACATATGTCATATCTTCTTTCTGGCACATCCCTCAGAAAGGGTTTTATAAAGGGTGTTACCAGTATTTCTCAAATGTTATCACGGTGGTACCAATATTGCATGAATGAGTATGATATGAGGATGTAATGCTCACAACCAATATGATATGAGGATCTAATGCTCACAACCAATCACAATGAGTATTTTCATAACCAACCACAGTGATATATTTTCACAACCATGTAAGCCAATATCCACTCATTATTTCAATTTCATCCACAAATTTTCACGTCTCATATGCCAAATAAAGTATGAATATAATCACAATACACCAATGGTATCATATTAAGAATCTTAACAGCACAATATAATTATTCACATGTATTCATGGCTATTAATATCACATAGGACCCCACACGATCGGACATATTATATAATAACTCAATTTCGACAAATACATCACATATAAGCCCCCACACGAGCACAACACATAAATATATATTTTTCGTAATTATTTCTCACCCTTTACATGCATTTTGTATCATCATTTACTACCCAACTTAGTCTGAAAGAGTTAAGTCATAACCTACCTCAAAAGCCGAAATCGGTCTGCTACACTTCGAACCCACGACCTTATTTTTCACGAACAATCTCAAACTCCACTAAAATATAAAATATGAAATCTACAAATAAAAAAAAATCAACAACACCCATATTAACTACTTTTGGTTCAGGATCAAAACGGACCCCTGAAATGGATTTTCGAAAAAGAAGGGCAAAATCGGAACTTTACTTTCAAAATATGTTTTTCGTATTTTTTGGAATATACAACTGAAAACTCAAGTTAAATCGAGTAAAAAATGAGGTTCAAATAGAAGAAAAATTATTTTTAAGCTTTATCGGGTAAAATCTTTGAAATCCGGATTAAAATCAAGAATCAGAGTTGTTTTCAAGGTTAAATTGATGAAAAAAATAGTAATTATAAGATAAAAATATTATTCAAATAAAAATGGAGTTTAAAATCAAGCTCTAAGATTTTTGGGGTTTTGAGAAATTAATTAAGAAAATACTAAGAAAAAGGCGAATTCTTACCTTAAATCCATAAATAAACCAAGAAATATATGTTAATCTAACTTCCCAAGCTCACACAAACTTCACTTTTAAGCTCCCGCACTATTATAGGGTATAACTCTCAAGAGCAAAGATGAAAAATGAGCAAAAATACGTCTAAAACTGCTATTTTATTGCAGAAAAACTGCACAAAAGTCTTTGTTAAGTTCAATTTGGACTTTGATGGGGTGCCCGAAATTCGTTCGGAGTCCAATATATGCAAACAAACTATGCAACCACACTAAATTTGACATTTTAGACGTGATGGAGATATCAGATTCTCAAAAAAACATTGTTTTCACAAAATTGACCCCCAAAATTTGAAATCATAATTTTTTAAATCGAGGCTCGAAATGAGATTTAAAAGCCGTAAAATCATACCAAACATGATAACACCCTAAAATCGACATTAAAGATCTGCTGGCAAATTTGGATTTTTTATTCAAGGTCTTTTCGATCAAATGTGGGTCCCACACCCATATTTCTAATTTTTTAACTTTTCGACCAATTGGTCGAAATGAGCTCGGGTGCACGGGACCCTAACCAAAGGTCTACCTAGCCTAAAATTGATATTTTAGAGCTGCTGGCGCAATCCGTTCGGCCATCCATTACATGAATCAAAAGATATCCATATAAGTCCAAAATAAGGCTCTCGAAGCCATAAAAAAACTACAATATCACATAATGATACCAAAATACATCAAAAATTATGTCAATCACCCCCACGCCCCAAAAATATCATGATGCAACTACGAGGAGGGATAAAAAGTCAAATCACACAAAATCACAAATATCACATATTTCATCAAATTTTTAGGTCGTTATAATAAGGAAATTCCATGAAATTATTTTATTCCTCCATCCCTGTGGGATTGTAATCCAATAATTTTAGTACAAATGGTGGGATAAAATAGTTTTGAGATTAAGTAATGTCTTATACCAAACATGAGATAAAGTTAATCTCATATTCCAAAATTATTTTTCTTATCCCTTCTATCAAACGATCCCTTAGTGAAAATTCATGAATTTTTCACATCTGGTTTTGTGAAATTTTCATAAAAAATTGAAATCTTAAAAATATCAAACAATAATTTTACTCTAACTTATTCCTAAAATTTCAAACACATCTGCAATTCATATTTACAATCAAACACAACTTTAATTTTTAAATATTATTCTTTTACTTTAAATAGTTTTTTAAAAAAATATTTACACTTTTCAAGGATAAACAATCCTTAACATAAGAGTTAAAAATACAAGTGAGAGAGAAGATTCAAATATAAAATAAAGAGGCAATGCTAGAAAAAATAAAAGAAATATAAACAAAAATAGAAGAAAATGTGAAGAAATGAGGGGGAGGAACATTTGCTGACATAATGGTTCCCGCAAGAATACATGTCAAAAACAAAAGACCCTCACACAACTATTGTTAGGTGAGTCTCACTCATACTAAAATTAATGTCATTTCTATTCAGGACTAGACACCGAGGGTTTGTGCTAGCACGGGTCATGGATCCAATATATGTTATTTTTTTGTCTCAATTTATGTGACATAAATAGAATTTAGATAATCAATCATATTTTTAATATATTTATAAATTTTTTAAGTTGTTAACTATTGTAATTTATAATAATTTTTATGTATTTTTTAAATAATATTACTCTCCTTGATCAAACTTTTATAATCATTTTTATGTATTTTTTAAATAATATACCTCTCCTTTTTCAAACTTCTGTAGCATTAATAGTCAATTATATTTTAAAAATAACTTAAATTTTTAATTTTTGAGATTTATAATAATTTTTATTCTATTCCAATTTAAGTGATACTGATATAATTTTGATAACCAACCAACTATGTTATATCTTTTAATTTTTTTAAGTCGTTAACTATTGTGATTTATGGTATTTCTTATAAATATATAACAATTTTTTTAGATGTTTAAGTTGTTAACTATTATAATTTATAACACTTTTTATGTAATTTATAATTAATATATGTTACTCTCCTTGTCTAAACTTTTGTGGCATTGATAGTCAATTATATTTTAAAAATAATTTAGATTTTTAATTATTATGATTTAAAATAATTTTTATTCTATTCCAATGTAAGTGGTACTAATATAATTTTGAGAGTCCGGCAAATGTTTTATATCTTTTAAAATTTTTGAATTGTTAATTATTATGATTTATATTATTTTTTACGTATGTTTTTTGTCTCAATTTATGTGACACAAATAAAATTAGATATTTTAAATTGTTAACTATGGTAATTTATAATATTTTTTTGCCACTGTAGTTTACCATTTTAACCCGTTAGCTATTATAATTTATATTACTCTCCTTGTCTAAAATTTTATGGCATTGATAGTCAATTATATTTTAAAAATAATTTAAGTTTTTAATTATTATAATTTATAATAATTTTTCTTCTATTTTAATTTAAATGACACTGATATAATTTCGAGAATCAACCAAATGTCACGATTGAAGTAACGAAGTAGACATATCTTAAATGACTTATAATAACTAATTAGAAGTGATATAACAAAATTGTGATACAAAATACTTGTGAAAAAAATTTAAGTAGACATCATACAAGTTACTTTAAAACATCAAGAGTTAATTTATCTATCATTTTATATTTATTTTATTATTTTTATTAATAATTATTAATTTTTTAATAGTTGAGCGACTTATAATAATTAATTATGAATGACATAGTAAAATTATGGTTGAAGCAGCTAAAGCAGATATGTCATAAATGTTTGTTTTACCTTTTTTAATTAAATATTATTAATTTTCTAATACTTAATGACATATAATAATTAATTAGGGGTGATATAGTAAAATCACGGAGCAAGAAGGTGAATTTATCGGCAAGGAGGACGACGGGAAGCTCCTCAATTGCCTCTTATTATATAAGAGAATAATGCATAAGTATCCTTCAAATTATATCCGAAGTTGTTATGATACATCTAAATTTTACAGGGTTTCTATTACCCCTTAACCTCATTTTATTTGTATTTTTATGTTCTTTTTGTGCTAACATGACTACCAAATTAGCATAAAAGGAGTACAAAAATATCAAAAAATGAATTCAGAAAAGTAATAAGATCTCCATAAAATTTAGGTGCGTCCACAACTTCACATATAATTTGGATGATACTTGTACCTCATCTCTTACTATTAAAAACATAGACTTTTTTGGTTCATACTTCAAAAAAAATAAAGTTCAACCTAGAAAACATGAAAAAGTTAAAGATAACTCAAAAATATGAAAATTCTTTAGGCTCGAACTTCCTGTAATATAAATGTCAAAACAAAATTAAATTAGAATACCTACATAAAGTAAAACCATATGCATTTTGAAACGTGTCCACTCTAAATCTTGCATTCGCCTTAAATTATATTTATATAAAATAATAAAATTGGTATATAAACATATCAAGTACGGGTAGCTGCTAAAAAAAATTATCAAAGTGAAGTAGAATTTTCAACATGTTCAAGGTTCACAAAGCTGAGAAAATTTAAGGAAATATGTCTTTTAAGTTTTGAATGAAGGATTGGTGACATTGACCAACTTAAAGGGTCAAATATAATTAGGCAACTTGACTAAGTTAATTGTGGACTTAATTAATATTTTCAAAACTTTCTAATCTTTTCAAAAATATAAATCAACCCAACCCACACCCCTCTTCAATCCAAATCAACTAGCCTCTTTCCTCTTTTTCTCAACAGTTTCTCTTAACTCTCTCCCAACCAACAGTTCCAAATTTCTCCTTTCAATCTTCGGCGACTTCAACCTCTGACGATAAATAGTTGGGCTTCGCATTCCTTTTTGACTTCAACCTTCAATCGACGTGACAGCCTTGCTCTCCGGCCACAACAACTTTGAATTCTTCATCGTTCCTTTTCTTCTTTCACAGATAAAAAATTATGGTCTTTTTAGTTTTGAAGAAAATGAGGAAATTAAGCCAACTTCTCTTATAGTATTGGACAACAATTTCAATATTTGTTGCTTTAATTTGAAAGGCGGTCTGAATAAAACTCTAATTTTTGATATTTCTTCTATTCTCTTTTCAAAGTGAATTATGATTTTTTATTATTCGTTGCGATTTATAAAGTTTGATTTTTGTTGTTTGTGTCTATACAAATAAAATAACGATTTGGGTTGATTTTTTCTGTTCTTGTTCTTGGTAAAAATATTGGTATTGCTGTTTTTCTGTTGAACAAAATCATGCTATTATTTTTTTTCTCCAACAGATTATCCATCTGGTGCAACATATTAACCATCTGATGCAACAGATTTATCATTTAATACAACAGATCAGCCATCTGATGCAACAGAGGAACCATCAGATTAAAATTCTGATGCAACAGATTAATCATCTAATGCAACAGAGGAACCATCAAATAAAAAATTTAATGTAACAGATTTAGTATATGATGCAACAGTTTAACTATCTGATGCAATAGATTAACCATATATTACAACATATTAACTATTTGATGCAACAAATTTACTATCGGAGGCAACAGAGGAACCATCGGATAAAAAATCTAATGCAATAGATTAACCATTTGATGCAACGGACGAACCATCAGATTAAAGATCTGATGCAATAGATGAACCACCTGTTGGATAAAATTCTATCAACTCTTCCAACAGGACATGTCCAAGACTTGAATTTTCCAACTGATCATTCATCTGCCGTGATAGACGATCCTTCTGATGGAAGAAATCTAAATAATATTGATCGTTGATAACTATTCCAACAAATCACTCATGTGTTTTAATAGATGTGTGACCTGTTACATAGACTATTCATCTTTCGCAACAGATGAGTGATATATTTTGTATAGTCGCAACAGAGTACTCAGCCGTTGCTGCAGGTTAGTTAACTATTCTGACAGATCAATCATATGTTGAAATAGATGTGTGATCTATTGCATAGACCATTCAGTTTTCTCAACAAATAAGTGATATATTTTGTATTTTCATAATAGATTACTCAGCCGTAACTACAGGTTATTTAACTGTTCCAACAGATCACTCATATTTTGCAACAGATGTGTGATTCGTTACATAGACCATTTATTTTTCTCAATAGATGAGTGATATATTTTGTATTATTGCAATAGATTACTTATCCATTGCAATAAGTTATTTAACTGTTCCAACAAATCACTCATATATTGCAATAATATGTGATCTGTTGCACATACCATTCATCTGTCTTAAAAGATGAGTGATATGTTTTGTATTGTTGCAACAGATTACTCATCCGCTGCAACAGGTTAGTTATATACTAAAACAGATATACTACCTGGTGTAATAGATCAGTGATTTATTGGAATTGTTATTTTACCATTTTGCTTGTTAGATTTACTGTTATCTTTTTTTAACGATACATTAATCAACTATAATATATTTTTTTATGTTCCTGTTAATTTCAGATAATATGACTCCCAAAAGAACAGAAACAGAATCAAGTCTAAGTAAAGGAACAATTCTATATTCATCAGAATTAAGTCAGCCATGGGAAAATATTTCGACGCCTTCAAAAATATACTTTGAGAACAAAAATTGGATGCTTATTTCAGGGACAACTGCTTTGGAAAATATCTTGATTTGCCGGAGGACAACAATGCTCGTTTCCAAGCGTAGGTTTATGTATAAAAAAAA
>NC_061111.1:223254366-223290390 GCF_002878395.1 Capsicum annuum | reverse complement strand
GGATCATAATATTCACGGGGGACCATCATTCACACAGAGAATTGAGACTTCATTCTCCATTAATAACAAATCCACAAAATGCTCACTCATCCTCACTGAATGGACACACAAAAATCAAACACACGGAGAGAGAGAGTAGGAAAGATAGAGAAAGAGAAGAGAAATAGGGAGAGAGGGGGAGAAAAGGGTCAATTGAAGCCAAAAATTTAACCTGTTTCCTTTGATTTCCTCCAGCGTCGAGCTCGTCGAAGCTCCGATGAAGTGCTAAAAATGACCTAGCTCTCTCTCACCACCAAACCCACTGGAAAATGGCACATCCTCACCGGATTCAACACTATTTTGGACTCAAAATTGATGGAGAGTTTGGATTCAAAAATTAGGCTTTTTATTCGAGTCAGATTTTGGGTTTCATTACAGTTTTGAATCGATCGTTCTTATTCAGGCTGATTTCAGTAAGGTCCCGTCATAATTACATACTATTTTCTTGACTTTTCTCTTTCATTATTCTGGATCTGTTTGTTTAGGTGTAGTTTCGAGCTTTGATTTCTGATACTGAGTTGGATTCAGGTTTACCATTGAGGTTTTCTGATTTAGGGTTTTGCAGCATGCGGATTCGTCTTCTCAGTTGACTGATATTTGGATTAAAATTATTATTGTGGTCCATCTCTATTCTTTTCCTCTTTTTATTTCATTATTGATGGAATATGGTGCATTGATTAGAATCTCGTATGTTATGAATTTATTTGTTTGAATCTTGATTTAAAATTAGACTGGGGTGGGAGAGAGAATTAAAATTGAGAAAAGTTAATGCGTGTTTGTTTTTCTTCATTGTTAGCGGTTTAGTTCAAAAGAAATATTGATATTGTTAAACAGATAGTATCACGTTTGGATCGTTAAATGGGTAGGCAAATAGTAGTTTGGGTAGGCAAATCGCAGAAATAGAAAATGGTGATTTGTTGAATGTGTGAATGTCTTGTTAAATGGTTCTTTCTATTTTAACGCACAAAATTGAGAAAGTGTATTCATTTAGCCGGGGAATGCCCTAAGATTTCATGTACTTATTAACCGGGGAATGCCCCGACATATTATGTCTTCAAAGGAGGATCGTGATCAAGGTCTGAGGCATCGGGTAAAGCATTGAAACGTAGTTTAGGATTAGTGTAGGTTTACTTTTCAGTACATTTTTATTTCGGGTTGTAATAATTGTACTGGACACTATATTTTTGGATTTATTTTGTTTATTTGTATATTTTTTTGCTGTTATTTTTGTGTGGTTTATACATTCATAGTGTCAATATAGCCGATATGCTCCACCGAGCGATCATGGTAGAACTACGGGATCGAGGGGTGCCTAACACCTTCCCCTCGGTCAACAAAATTCCTTAGTCGGAATCTCTGTTCTCGGATCAGTTTTAGAGTCAAACCATTTTTTTTGAAAAAGGATTTCCAAAGGTGACTTGGCACACCCGATTTATGCCAAGTGGAGACTCTGAGTTTTGAATGTAAAAATAATCCTTTTTTGGAACAAATTTTCATTTTTGTCACTTTGATAATAAAAACTCTTTCAAACTTAAAATCCAATCTTTTTTTGGGAGTTAAAAAAAGGGGTGTGACAGCTCTGGCGACTCTGCTGGGGAGTTTTCAGAATTCGAGCTTATTTTTGAAATTGTATCGGCATAGTTTGACATCATGGGTGTATAAATATTTTTTGTGTTGTCGTTTGTGTTATTGTTTTTGAGTTCCTACGTGCTCTTTGCTTACAGTTTTTCTCTTATGTGTTACCCCTTTATATCTGGCATCATGTGCATAACCCGAGTCAATTTTTATTGCAACAAGTTTTGTAGTACACGATGTGTACATGACCTATAGTTGAGCCATCTTTATTTTAGGAGGGGGAGCCGTTGGCTGATATAGAGTAGGTGGAAAGCAAAGCAGCCACTATCGGCCATACGCTCCCCCGAACAGCCTTGTTAGTGAACTCCAGCGTAGGTCAGCCTTTAGGTCATGCTTATGTGCATCATATTGAGACCTAGCAGGGCCCACTTGGTCCTTTGTATGAGACTCACCTCTAAAGTATCCCTACGTGCTAAATGTTGCATCTTTGAGGGTAATAAGGTCATTCGACAGACTGATTTGGGCAAAAGTATGTGTTAGACGTAAAGTATGTAGGCAAGAAATTATTGGAAAAAAGAGAGGAAAAAAGGAGTGAAAAAAAGAGAGTTTCGTAGTTTTTTAGAGTTACTTTATGGCTTTTATTTTTTTCACAATTCAAAAATTCAAAAAGATTTTCTTACCTTTTTCACGCATTTATTCAAAACAAAAAAAATCCTCAAAAAGATTTTCCCTTTATCTTCTTTAGCATGCATCCATAATTTAAAATTTTCAAAAATATTTTTAGGAACTTTTTATAAAAAGAAAATTCAAAAAAAAGATGGCAGAAGTTTTGTACATTTCATATAACGAAAATACCAAAAAGATTTTCTCTTTCATAGTTGTTGGTGTCAGTCTTATGTGAAGTGTCAAACTAAAAACTCAAAAAGATTTTATTTTTTTCATCTTCTATTTGTGGTCGCGTCTCTCCAGTTAGGGTTCAGTCGGTTATTTAATCCTTAATTGTCCTATCTGGACAAACTACGCACCCCTGATTCTCCTCTTTTGAGATGTGAGATACGTAGACAACCTATTATTGGTTCGAGAATCTTATTTCCAAAATCCAAAAATATTTTTCTTCACTCTTCATTTATAGTAGGTGTCTATGCATCAATAAAACAAAACTTCAAAAAGATTTTCCTTTAATAGGTGCAAGTTTCATTGTCGTATAAAATGCAAAATTGAAAACCCAAAAAAAAGTTTCTTTGATAATGATAGGTTTTATTTTGTATAGGTTATTAAAGATGAAAAATTCAAAAGATTTTCGTCTATTCTTTTGACAATTTATCATTTTTCTTTTCTTCTTAAAATTTTAAGAAAAAGAAAAAGAAAAAGAGTTTAATTGGCCATTTTGGCAAGACTTCATGAACTATGCACACCTGATTCTCCCTTTTCGGGGGTGAGATATGTAGGCGCCTTCCTTGGGTTCGGTGATCTTTTAAAAAAAAAGAGGTTTTGAAAAAGTGTTGACCTCTAACGCATTTGCTATCTCTTGTCCAGTTAGTTTAAGGTGGTTGATTTGTCGCATTTTTGTTGTACCTCTATACTACTCCAAGTCATAGAGAAAGTTATGACCAACAAGAATACCGAGGTTGGGGTCACTAATCAGATAGGGAGTTTGGGGAATGAGAATTTAGAAGCTAATGAAAAGATTTAGAAATTAAGGCAGCAAATGATAGAAATACATCGAGCTTAGGCTAATAGGTTGTCGTCTCCTTCATTTCCCACTGATAATCTGGAACATCCTTTTAGCTTGCCTTCAGTGTCACATGTACAATTTCTTATTGTTGTTGACATGCTACAACATGCATCAGAATCAACTCCAGGGCAAGAATACCCAAACACTTTCAATGTTCATTTCCTCACTCCCCAATCCAAGACTACCACATACTCGGATCCACCTGTTGTTCATGCTTTTGTGGTGCCACCCCCACCTGAAGCTCCTACTTTTGATGTTCATCCATAAGTTATGCCTCCCTACTCTATAATAGATCCTGTATTAAATATTACTGGTGATCAACGTTACACTTTTAAGCCTACATTCAAGTTGACTGATCTTTACGGTGACACTCACCCGCCTAAATTTCCTCCTAACACTGAGAAGCCTGTTATGATAGAAGAACAAGAGGAAATGACCAAAAAATTAAGAAGTTTGGAACTGGCTATGAAGAACTTGTAAGGACTTGGGGGTTACAAAGGTGTCTCATAGAAGGACTTATGCATGTTTCTAGGTGTCAACCTTCCTCCTGGCTTTAAAATGCCAAAGTTTGAGAAGTATGACGGACATGGGGACTCAGTGGCATATTTGAGGTGCTATTGTAACCAATTAAGGGGTACTGGAGTGAAGGAATAACTACTCATGGATTATTTCGGGGAGAGTCTTTCAGGCCTAGCTTTAGAATGGTTTGTTGACCAAGACATTGACAAGTGGATTAGTTCTGATGACCTAGCTAATGAATTTGTGCAACAATTTCAATACAATGTGGATTTGATCCCTGACGAAAAATCCCTAACTAGTATAAAAAAGAAGAATATTGTGAGTTTCAGGGAGTATGTGATTAGATGGTGTGAACAAGCTGCTAGAGTAAACCGCCAATGAAAGAAAGCAAAATAGTGGAGGTGTTTATTCAAGCACAGGATGAAACATATTATCAATACTTGTTACCTTCATTAGGCAAGTCATTTATTGAGGTCCTTAAAATGGGGAAGATGATAGAAGAGGGAATTAAGACTGGTCGCATAGTGAGTTTTGCAACATTGAAAGCGACAACTCAAGCAATTCAAAAGGGTTCAGGAAGTATTGGAGAGACAAAGAATGAGGAAGTTGCATCTTCTATTGTAGTTGGATAGCGGGCATGGTCAAGAAGACCCCGTTGTCGTCACTCTCAGGCTCAAACCCAAGTTCATGCCCAAGCTCCATATAATCACTCCCAAAATCAATTATACTCTGCTCATCTACCTCTATATCTAGTAGATAATGCACAGCCACATGTTCAACCCCCATCTTACCCACAGTGGAATACACCAACTCCTCAAAGTCGTCCTCTAACTCCACAAATATACCAAAAGCCTCCTAAGCCTGATTTTTTATCCAAGCTAAATAATGAAATAAGGCAGAAGTCAAGAGATATTTTCATACCAATTGGAGAGTCATATGCTAGTTTATTTTAGAGATTGGTGCAATGGGGTATGATCACTCCTCTCCTTAGGTGCACTCTTAATCAGCGTTCAATAAATTTTGATCCTAATGCACGATGTGCGTATCATTCTGATGCTCAGGGTCATAGTATTGAAAATTGTCGAGATTTGAAAAGAGAAATTAAAAAGATAATTCAAGATGGATCAATTATGATGCAGAACATTGACAGTGAGGGAAGCTCTAGTCATGTTGATATGCAAACCAGTGGCTAAGTTGTCAGGTTGAGCAATTGAGAAGTCACCCCTCTCCCTACTAGGAACAGGTCTGGTAGTTTATTTTGTTTTCTTTTCTATTTTTTGAATTATTTCAAGGTTGTAGTTCAGGATCTATCTTGTTTTGTCCTTTTGTCATTTAGGTTCAAACTCTTCTATCTTTTATTTCAACTAAATGAATTATCCCTTTTCCTTTGTGTTTTCAATATGTGTTGTTCATTTATTTTCTTTATACAGTACATTTTATGTCGACTCTAGTGATATGACATGCTTGCGAAATTTTTAGCCAGATCTTAAAGTCCAGTTTAACCATGAAACATGGAATCAAAGGGCTAAGGTTAGAAAAAAACATCTGAAAAAATTGGTAAAGTGCTGAGACATTTAGTGACAAGTTGAAGTATTCTTTCAAAATTAAGGCAATTATTGTGATAATCACAAGAATAACTTGTCATCAATTGAAAAACACAGCTCAATTAGGTCAAACAGTGTCTACGTGATCCTATCAAGAAGAACAGAAAGAAAATCAACTCCACAAAAGCATGATGAGTCATTCAATATAAGGGATGCACAACAAATAAACAATTTAAAATTATCCAGTCAAAAAAACTGGGGCATGAGTTAATGATCATTGTTTGAGTCGATTCCAAAAGTTGTAAGTCTTATACCACTTCAAGTGTCGTTTGAGCCTCATGTCATCCCTTCTTTCTAACCTTATCCAAAAGTCAAGTTACAACCAAAGAAAGAACTTTAGATTAATCTTTAAGAATGTTAAGGCTAAGTATGTAATGAATATGATGATGCATTTTGGGTACTACTTGTCTTCCTCAGCATAAGAAATCAGGAGAGAAATAAAAATGAGAGAGTCTTATTGGTAAAAACCCTCACGAGCATTGTAAAGCAATGGTAAGTTAAGAGAAATAAAAATGAGAGAGTCTTATGGGTGAAAATCCTCATGGGCACCATAAGGAAATGGTGAGCTGAGAGAAAGAAATAGGTTTGTTGGCAAAAAACCTTCAAGGCGCCACTAGCCGAATGAGGTTTCTGAATGAATTTGGCCTGAGGAAGCAACTCAGTTTCAAGGCCATTAACTCAAAAACAATTGGTAGAAGTTTGGATGGAAAGATCAGGCAGCTTAATCCAAAATGCATGATATAATCATTAGAGTTGACTGTCTTTTCTAGATAAATTTTCATTTCTTTGTTTCAAATGGGGACATTCATTGTCTTTTCTTTCTTCTCTTTATTTTTATTTCATTTTCTTGAGTCAGTTGTCCTAATAAAAGCCATTGTCATTTTTATTTTCTTATCTTTGAGTCAAGTCCGTGTTAAAACAAGTGAAAAAAAAGATTTCAAAACTAGCTACCAGCTTCTTTAATTGTACAAAGCAAGACAAAAGCTAGTACATAAAAGAGACATGATTGTGAGCCAAAAAAAGGGGCATGCAAAAAGTTTTGTCAACAGACAAGTCAGGGAACTCATGAAATACCAAGGTTCAAAGGGTCTATCTGAGAAGCATGGCAAAGCAGAGATACTGTGTTTGTTTCAGTCACTTTTAATAATCTGAGTTCGTCAATGATTCAGCAAGTCAATGATATATGCTAATGGTTGGAAGAAAGGTTAAATATGATGAGGGCAAGAGCGATTGCCGCGAAAGCTAAAGCCATAAACCATCCACCATGTTTTGAAACTCACAAGTTTTCTTTGATGAATCAGGAAACATGTTACCTTCAAATAAAGGACTTCAGATCATAAATATCAAGGGCTGCAATGCCTCACTTCTACAAATGCAGGAAGCAAAGTTGCTGCACATGTTTGATGATTAAATCATGGTAAAAAATCATCATTATATCCCTCGGAGACACACTTTCTTGTCCAGGAATTTTAGTTTTCATTTTTTAGGTGATACACTTCTTAAATTGAACCTTCACTGCTAGGAGACGTACCTTATAGTTGAGTTATTCCCCTTGACTCTTGGAAGACGTACCTTCTATTTGAGTCATCTCCCTTGATTCTTATAAGACGTACCTTTTAGTCAAGTTGTTCCTTTGATTCCTATAAGACGTACCTTTTAGTCAAGTCATTCCTTTGATTCCTATAAGACGTACCTTTTAGTCAAGTCATCTCCTTTGATTCCTATAAGATGTACCTTTTAGTTGAGTCATCCCCTTGATTCTTATAAGGCATACCTTTTAGTCGAGTCATCCCCCTTGATTCCTATAAGACGTACCTTTTAGTCGAGTCACTCCCCTAGACCTCTAGAAAACGTACCTTTTAGTTGAGTTGTTCGTTTGATTCCTATAAGACGTACCTTTTAGTTGAGTCATTCCCCTTGACCCCTAGAAGACGTACCTTTTAGTCGAGTCATCTTCTTTGATTCTTATAAGACGTACCTTTTATTTGAGTCATCCCCTTGATTCCTATAAGGCGTACCTTTTAGTCGAGTCATCCCCCTTGATTCCTATAAGACGTACCTTTTAGTCTAGTCACTCCCCTTGACTCTTAGAAGATGTACCTTTTAGTCAATTCATCCTCCTTAATTCCTATAAGACGTACCTTTTAGTTGAGTCATCCCCTTTGATTCCTATAAGACGTACCTTTTAGTCGAGTCATTCTCCTTAATTCCTAGAAAATGCACTGTCTAGTCGAATCATCACAACATACAAATAGTATTGACTAGATGTGCTTTTCACAAAATTCCTTTGATGATAAACTAGGGGAAAATTTAATTCTTGTGTTTGAAACTTCACATTTTTGGCAAATGAAATCTCTTTATAATAATCTTTGTTTGGGATAATTTTCTTTTTAGTTTCGATGTGATTTCAGGATCCCACCTGAAGAACAGGGTGAATAAAGGAAAAGTCAAGCAACATGGTGAAGAAATTGAAAACCAAGCAACAAGTGAGAAAATTGCAAGTCAACAGCCCGCACGAAGAACAGGGTGAAGAAATTGCAAGTCAGGAGCCCACTTGAAGAATAGGGTGATGAAACTCAAGTCAAGAGTTCAAAAGAAGCTGCATAGATAGGACTTTTGTAATTTTATTTATCTTTTTAACTCTTGTAATTTTTCATTTTTTATGAAATGACAGAGCCGCCGATTGAAACCTCGACAGGGCCTCACTCGACTCTCCAACTCGGTATAGTCCCTCTTCTTTCAGTCCTTAGGGATACCTGTGACTTGATTCCATCATAACTAGGGATGAGTATGATATCCAAAGTCAATATTTGGTTTTCCTCCTTCTTTCTGCTTCATTCTTTTTGAATAATAGTCGGGATAAAATTTTGTCTCGTTGTCTACTTCTTTGTCTGAAAACACTTCATGTTTACATTCAAAGGAGGCATGCTGTAGAAACCTAATTTTGTCCCTCCTAAGTCCAATTTTATTCATTTTTAGCTCATCTTACCACACACCCTTATCTATATGATTATACCCCACAAAAATACAAAAAATAACAACATTTAACATAATCCCTAACAAATTCTATCTTGTTTTGATCCTATCCTAACCAACTTTACACCTCATCTTAACAACCTACCCCACCTCACTACCCACGTGACCCTCCCCATATTTCTTTTCCATAAAGAAAAAGAATATACACGCACATAAAGCACACCTAGGTAGAACCCACTGAAATTCCCACAACAATACAGATTCATCATACCATTAAATACATACACATCTCAATTCACAAAGGGGGGATCTCAATATTCATGGGGGACCATCATTCACATAGAGAATTAAGACTCTATTCTCTATTAACAACAAATCCACAAAATCCTCACTCACCCTCACTGAACGGCATACAAAAATCATACACACGGAGAGAGAGAGTAGCAAAGATAGAGAAATAGAAGAGAAATAGGGAGAGAAGGGGAGAAAAGGATTAACGAGAACCAGAAATTTAACCCGTTTCCTTCAATTTCCTCCAGCGTTGAGCTCACCAAAGCTCCGGTAAAGTACTAACAATGACCCAACTCCCTCTTACCACTAAAACCATCGAAAAATGGCACATCCTCATCGGAGTCAATACTGTTTTAGGCTCAAAATTGATGGGGAGTTTAGATTCGAAAATTGGGTTTTTGATTCGAGTCAGATTTTGGGTTTTGTTGCAGTTTTGAATCAATCGTTCTTATTCAGGATGATTCTAATAAGGTCCCGTCCGAATTATATACTATTTTCTTGACTTTTCTCTTTCATTATTCTGGATCTATTTGTTTGGCTATAGTTTTGGGCTTCGATTTCTAATACTGAGTTGGATTCGGGTTTGCCATTGAGGTTTTCTGATTTAGGGTTCTGTGGCACGCGGAATCGTCTTCTCGATTAACTAATATTTGGAATAAAATCATCATTGAGGTCCATCTTTATTCTTTTCCCTTTTTAATTTCATTATTGATGGAATATGGTGCATTGATTAGAATCTCGTGTTTTGTTTGATCTTGATCGGTGATGAATTACTACTTTGATATCGACCTATTGCTTAATTTCGTATATAGTAAGGACTACTAGAAATATTAGTATGAATTTATCTATTTGAATCTTGATTTAAAATTAGACTAGGGTGGGAGTGAGAATTAAAATCGAGAAAAGTGAATGCGTGTTTGTTTTTCTTCATTGTTAGCGGTTTAATTTGAAAGAAATATTGATATTGTTAAATAGATAGTATCACATTTGGATCGTTAAATGGGCAGGAAAATAGTAGGTTTGGATAGGAAAATTGCAGAAATGGAATATGGTGATTTGTTGAATGTGTGAATGTCTTGTTGAATGGTTCTTTTTATTTTAACGCACAAAATTGAGAAAGTGTATTCATTTAGCCGGGGAATGCCCTGAGGTTTCATGTACTTATTCACCGGGGAATGCCCCGACGTATTATGTCTTCAAAGGAGGATCATGATCAAGGCCCGAGGCATCGGGTAAAGCATTGGAACGTAGTTTAGGATTAGTGTAGGTTTACTTTTCAGCACCTTTTTATTTTGGGTTGTAATAATTGGACTGTACACTATATTTTTGGATTTGTTTTATTTGTTTGTATGTTTTTTTCTATGGTTTTTGTGTGGTTTATACTTTCGTAGTGTCGATATAGCCGATATGCTCTACCGAGCGACTGTGGTAGAACTACGGGATCGAGGTGTTCCTAACACCTTTCCCTCAGTCAACAGAATTCCTTAGTCGGAATCTCTGTTTGCGGATCAGTTTTAGAGTCAAATCATTTTTTTTGAAAAAGGATTTCCAAAGGTGACTTGGCACACCCGATTTATGTCAAGTGGCGACTCTAAGTTTTGAATGTAAAAATAATCCTTTTTCGGAACAAATTTTTATTTTTGTCACTTTGATAATAAAAACCTTTCAAACTTAAAATCCAATCTTTTTTTTGGGAGTTAAAAAAAGGAAAGTGACAAGGTGTGGATAAATTACTGTGGCATGCCTGTTTGTTTTGGTTGGAAGGTGTTTGCCATAGTTACTGGACTAAATGTTATCCTCTTTCTCTTTCTCATGTTATACCTATTCTAACCCAAAAAAGCACCCCGCAAATCTAACAAAGGCAAAGGCAAGTCGTGTGATCATGATGACCTGGTGTCCGTTGTTGGTCCAACCTTCAAAAACAAAAATTTGATAGAAGCATTGAAAAGTAAAAGAATTTCAAAGAAGCATAAATAATCATTGTGCTTGGTTTGGTTTGTACATAATATTCTTTGGATGAGAGACATTAACAACAACATAAGTGTTAGTTTAATAAAGCTCTCCGAGGATCTTGAGGCGTTTAACAGCTATCCTTAGGATTATGAAAGCTTTAAAATGACTGTCAGATATTTGTTGACTCCGTTAGCGCCAAATACAGTCAACTTATATGGCTTTCAGGGTAAATATTTATTTCTTTTATTATGATATCATTCAATTTCTTTACTCAATAAAGGTTTTGATTTATTGACATTATTTTATAGGCTTGGGCGTTTGAAGCTATTCCTTATTTGAGACAACAAGTGAACTACCGGGAAGAAGTTTTCTGTCTAAGAATCTTGAGATGGTTGTCAACCAAAACTGATAAAAATGCAAAATTTCTTGATCTCTTCAATGGATGCAGTAAGTATAATTATCATTAAGTTTTTGTTTTAATTAATGATTTTTTTGAATGATCTAATCATCATTCTAATATATGTAATAATTTATGCTAAATTATGCATCCGTCTTTAGTTCCAACCAATCGAGAGTTGAATATGCCATTTTTTCTTACTTTACAGTCTGTGCAAACTTTATCAGACTCTAAGGTCGTTGACATAATAAAAATGGAATTGTTTAGAGCAACAAACATTACAAGAAAAATAATTTTGGAGGGTAAGCTTGTTGTTGTTGATGGTCTTAGTGGTGCTGAAGTTGTTGGTGGTGGTAGTAGTTCTGCTGTTGGTGCTAATTATGCTCCTCTTACAGTATCTAAAAAAAACCATTATGAGTATGATCATACTGGTTATATAGATTTTACCTCTCCCAGCGAATGTTCTGCATGCAAATGTCAAGACTACAGGGCGAAACATGTAGTGATTAATGCTATTAACGCATTAAATGCTTCTATAAAGGAATTGACATCTAAGAGAGGTGTCATTCCATAAAAGAGGATTTTATATCCATCTACTCCATTAGAGATTAAGGCTAAGAGGAGAAGGAAAGTGATTTTTAAGGCATTATCAAGAATCCAAAAAAGTGAAATTGCAACTCCTCTATCCGTGTGTTGCACTGAGCAATATACAATGTCCAAAGAAGAGCAACACGGGCTGAAGAAGGTGAATATATATGTCTTCCAAGTAACAAATAGATATATATTTATTTCAACAGATAACACATCTGCTGAAAATTATCAAACTGATATATACATCTGTTGCAACAGTAGACTAACTTATTGCACCAAATAAAGTATCTGTTGTGACATATGTCTTGTATGTTTTAGCAAATCAAATAGCTTTTCGTACCACTTTTATTTATACCAACAGATGACCTATCTATTGCAACAAATGAGTCATATGTTGCAACAGATAGTTCATCCATTGGAAATTATCATACAGGTCTTCCTTATGTAGAAATTTGTCCCAACAGTTGATTCATTATTGCAACAGAAATATAATTTGTTTGGGGCAATTTAAAACAGGAGGAAGACCTATTTGATTTGTTAGAATAGATGAGTTATCCTTTTTTATTTTGTTGTATCTCCGTGATTAGCATTGACCAATTCTGGCTTTTTAGGTGGATGTAGAAGCTACTATTGAACAACATTGACAATATGCTACCCTTTTTATGGAAATACGGACAAAAAGTGCAAAAACTGTACATAAGCAACAATAAAGATCTACGATGACCAAAGACGAATTTCATAGCACCGGATGAAGAACAAATTATCCATATTGAGTAGATCTTTATATCTTGAGTCTTTCAAAGTAATAACCTTACCCCTCCTTATGAATCCTTGGCATCAATAATTAAATTGTTGATGTATTTTTTGAGATCTGTACCCATAATAATTTTTTACGTTTTATTTATTCGTTGATTTATTTCATCTAATTTCTGAAGGCTGCAATTTATTTTATTTTATCTATGAATTTTATTTTTTCCTTAGATTTGAATTTATTAATTGAAACAGAATATTAGATTCAAACATTGCAACAGATAATGTATCTGTTGCAACAGATGACACATCTGTTGAAAAATATCGAACAGATTTAGACATATGTTGCAACATGTAGGTAATCTATTGGAATTTATCAAACAAGTCTTCTCACTGTTGCAACATATAGACTTATATAGAAACATCGATATGATGCAATAGATGACCAACCTATTGCAACAGATAAACTATATGTCAGAACAGTTAGAATATCTGTTACAACGGATGGAGAATCTGTTGCATTATAAAAATTCAAATTTCTTTGGACATAAAAAATTACCACTACATATAAAAAAGTGAAAGTAAATTGAAATAAAAAAGGCAGAACCCATAAACAGTGTTCAATTCAAACACTTAAAATAAAATAGACATCAAGTAGACAGTGTTCATTTTAAAAACGTAAATAAAATAGGCATCAAATGTGTCAGTTTGACACTTTATTCCTTGTTGGCTACTTGCATGTAATTCACGCAGCCAAGGCTCATTGAACCCCCATTTTTGTGGACTTGGCGTCTGATTTGGCCTCCAACGGTTATTTTCCCCCACTGTCTTATATATTCATCTTCTTTCTAAAATTTAACCCTAAATTCCCAAATCTTTTTCTGCATCGTCATTTTTTTTATCAATCCAAATTCTTCAAATTATTTGCATTTGGTCTTTCTTTTTTTAATTTTTCCACTATTTTTTGTGATAAAAGTTTCGATATTGTAAGTGCGGTCATGAAGCTTTATTGAAGACTTCTTGGAATCAATAAAATTCAGGTCGTAGGTTTTTTACTTGTAAGATTTCAAAGGTAATATTTTTATATTTAATTAGTTGATTAATTATTGACTTGTAATTATTTTGTCATTCTGTTCTTGTTTTTATAGAAATTGGGTGGATGAGATTACTTTGATTGGTATGAAGAACGACACCCTTCACAGGCAAATCGTGTAATCTGAGGTTTGTTGAACAAATTCAAGGGTTCTGGAGAGAAACCAAATCGAGCAAGAAGATACTACATTGTTGTCGTTATTGCCACTGGTTTGGTGCTATTGAGCACAAGGATATTCAAGCCTAATTACTGAAATTTTTATGATGGTGTATTTGCTACTGGTTTGGTGTTGTCGAGCACATGGATATTCAAGCGTAATTGTTGGAAAATATCAAACAGATTTAGGCATATGTTGTCAAATTTAGGTTATCTGTTGGAAATTATCAAACAGGTCTTCCCACTATTGCAACAGATTAGACTTATATTAGATAGAAATAACATCGGTATAATGCAATAGATGTCCAACCTATTGCAATAGATAAACTATTTGCCAGAACAAATAGAATATATTTTACAATAGATTGACAATCTATTGCATTATAAAAAACTCAACTTTCATCTGAGAAAAATTATTTCCACTATATGTACATATAATTTAAAGTAAAGTGAAGTGTGACTTGAAATAAAAAAATTGTTATTTTGCAGGATCTTCTATATACACAGGCTCCAAGTGTCTAGTTAGTATCCTATAAGCCTAGACCTCTTACAAGTTTGCCACAGCATTGTCGCATAGAAAGGTCATTGGATTGGTTAATTTTGTGCCAGTCAGCAAACATTCGATGTACGCAAGAGCGTACGAGCCGCACACAAAAATGACATTATTTTTTGGAAGGTTCATGCCCTTGTTTCGACCTTCAAAATCCCATGATTTCTTCTTCAACACTTCCTCTAGAAAATGATTCATAAGTTTACTCACCCTCGACAAGATGGGGAACAACTCCATCAGTGGCTGCACGTGGATAAAAAAAATGACCTCGTCGATGACAGGTTCATTGCAGTCATAAACTTTGATCTTTTCCTCCTCGATTAGTATCTCAACAACCCGATAATGTATGTCGCCCATACTCATGACTGCAAGAATCCTCTTTGCCTCAGTAAAGCTCTTAACGTGTGGATTTGGCCTCTCTCCTCTAACATATTTTATCATTTCTTCTTCATCCCAGTCCAACGTAGAAACTAACAAATCAAATCCTGCGTCATAGGCTGACACTTGATTATTGAGTTGATCATACTTATCCTTGAGCTTCTTGCAGAAGTCGAGTTCAATTACCTTATCGGTAGCGTCATAAGCTTTCGAGTACGTTAATTGCCTTTTTCTCATGAGGCAGAGAATTTCGTCAACATGATATGATATAAAAGGTCAATTTTTAAATAGGTTACTAACTGTAAAGATGCAATAATGGTCCATCTGTAGCATAGGGTTCTCTAAATTAATAATCCAACGCAACTTATGCAACAGATAGATAATAAGTTGCAACAGAACCACTACCAGATGCACCAGAATACCCAGCTGTTACAATAAATTTCACATCTGTTGCACAGCTTCTTCTTCATGGATTAGATTAGAAGGCTAGGTTAGGAAAATTAAACTTGCCTTGTCCTCATACTGCATATGTATATCTGTCATAGTCTAGAAGTCTTAGGGGGAAAAGGGAGTCCTAGGGTAATCTGGTAAGCCTCGCTTGGCATTCTTGGCGTGTCGTAGATCCCTCTTCTCCTTGGCGCCAAGTTTCACGTACATGTCCACCTTCTTGAATGGCCCCTGAACTTCAATAGCTTTTGGAGAAAGAAGAGTTGTAATTTTTTTATTTTTGACTGGAAAGTACGTCGCTAATTACTCTTTTCTTCCTCTTAACCACCATTGTAAGAGTGTATGGCTCCCTCACCTTCTTGGACAGTATGACACCGGTCTTGGATTTGAATTCCCCGACAGCTTTAGAGATAGCCTCTACTTTTTCAAAGAGTTTATCCTGACTGTTCTTGCACTCTTTGCATTCGCAACGAGAACACAAAGGTGAAGAGAGGTGAGAGGGACCCATGTAAGGGTGAAAGGGGGTATTTTTAAACATATTTATTTTTTCTTGAGCATCAACATGCTCATTATCTCGAGTAGTAGAAGCATCAATATGCCAGCCACCAACACCAACAACTCCACCAGAAGAAACACCTGGATCTGCCTCAGTAAGTTGCTCATGAAGAGCCTTAATATTAGGCTGACCTTGTCTAACTGCTCTTCTTATGGCTGTTACTCCATCCAATTCCTTCTTTACTAACTCCACCATTGGGTTTGTAATAGTATTAACATGACCTATAGTAATATAAGAAGTCAACACTAACTCCTACTCAGTAAGCACGATCTATGGATTCACAACCAATAAAAAAAGACAGATACATTTAAATTATTTACTATAACAATTTTCACAATTGGGTTACATGTTAACAAAGTCAACTTCTACAACAGATTAACTATATGTTTCATTAGATTACCCATTTGTTGCATAGTTTGCAGTAGATGATTAAAATTCGTTTGAGTTAGGTTCAGAGAACCATAGCAATACATGGATAATCTGATGCAAAATATCAATCATCTGTCGTAATAGATTACTAACCTGTTTCACCAATTGCATAAGATGGGTAATCTGTTGGGTTACATGTTATGCAACAGACGATCTGTATGTTGCAATAGAATAACAATATGTTACAATATATTACCCATCTGTTGCATAATTTACAGTAGATGGTTAATTTATTAGGAGTCGGGTTTAGAGAACCAAAGCAATAAATGGGTAATCTGATGCAAGATATCAATCATCTGTCGCAACAGATTATCCATCTATTGCATCGGTTGGCACAGGACGGGTAATCTATTGCAGTAGATGTCCCATATGGTGCATCAGATATAACATTTGTTGCACCAAATATAACATCTGTTTAATATCTTTCATTGAGTAAAATTATTTTACTTGAAAAAGACGTACTGCATTATTCGGAGGGTTAAAGAGATTAGCCTCCTTAATTTTTGGGTTATTCTTTGCAGCCAACCACCTAAACATCCTTAGATGAGAAACTTCATTTGGGTAATCCATTACCTGCTTTCAGAGGGGAGGAATGGCTTCAAATGACCAATCCTAAAAAATGTAAACAAGAAGCAAGCAAAAAAAGTCATAATAACTATATTCAAGATAAATTAAAGGATGAGTAAAATAAAAATAGTGATTAATTTTACCATGAAAACCCAAAGAAATTCGAATAATCTGGTTGTCCCTGAGGATAGCTTTGCCAGTAAATATTGGAAAGTCAAGTAGAAGTTGTCATATCCCCAGGGATGATTATTGAAATTATCAAAATCCTCAGTACGTGCCAACAAATCATATTCTATGACCTTGTTGACGTCTCTTGCCAATATAACCGAATGGGCAAACCAAAATAAGCACAATTACTCCCTGTACTGCTTTGGTATGGTTTTATCCATGAGATCTATCAACAAATCCGATGCTTGGTAGCCACTTTGAGCAATGTCAAATAACCCATCTATTTTTTCCTTGTGTTTTCTTACCTTGAATCTTTTGTGGGTTGTTCCCTTGGTGACAGGTGGTTTTTCTGGACGATCGTATATCAAGCCCGTCACTATGGCAAACTGTTGCAAGCCAAAACAAACCGACATACCATAGTAGTTGATCCAAATTTCATCCATCTTTTTGCCCCCAATCCTCCAAATCTTTATCATCCCCCGCGTACTTTATCCTGCACTTGAGAAGACCATATATCATCATCATATGGAAATGGGTAGGGGGTTATCAGGCAGCTCAAGAAAGCGTCCAAAGCAGCTCTTCTAAAAAGTCCATCTATGTTTTAGTTCTACATAATATTCCTAAAATAATTAAAGTTTTTCCCCATCTGACATTTAAGTACAAGTTCACCAGCTAGTTTTAGTTTATTTGTAGGGTCATTTATCGGCATCGCAACTTAAAATCTGTCAATACTAAAAGTTTTGACATGATCATACTGGGATGTCGATATTAATTCACGCCCCATTGGTGATCCATTATCATCATATTGATGGTCATCTTCTTTCTCACTCTCTAATTCCTCCTCTTTCTCACTTTGATTTTCTTCATCACCATCTACAGACCCTTGTCCACCACCCTCAACGTAGTTTTCACAGCTCTCCTCAGATTTACTTTTCTATGACTCAGATTATTCAGGAAGCTCCTCCGAATCCCTCTATACTGTAGCCTTTTTTATTGGGTGGTCAGACGTTGATCCACTTTCACTTTCTTTTCTTTTGGGAGACATCTTTTACCTACAAACAAGAGGAAAACAAAAATTATATTACAATTGATGTATGCAAAAATTTAAAAAAATACATTACAAACACCACCAATACCGACACACCAACAGCCACAACCACTAACACCACCAACCAATGACACAAACACTACGAATAACGACACCATCGATAACCACCACAAAAACACCAACCAATGCCACCATAAACACCACCAACAAATGCCACCAACAGCCACCACTAGTGCCACCATGACCACCAATACCACCAACACCACAAACACCATCCAATAATACCACGATAGTCGAAAGAATATTGCGACAAAAACTAGTGTTTTCTCGAGTTCTTTCTATGATTTTACCATCAAAACTCAAAATTATAAACTCATTCTCGAAGAAAATACAACTAAAAGTTTTTTTTTATCATTACATTAAAAACCCTTATTTTTTAGAAAAAAAATAAAAAATAAAGAACTCTTCTCGAAATTTGATACCTACGAAAATAGAGAAAATGACTGATACAAGTAAGAATGAAGTTGAAAATAACACTTATGTGGTTGGAAATAAGAAGAAAATCAATCTATTGTGAAGAGTTGAAAATTTATTGAATAGTTGTTGTCTGTACTGTATTGTTAAGAAAGAGAAAAGAGTAAGAACTACAGATTTGAAATGATGAAATGTTTTTCTCGCAAATGGATGATTTGTATGGGTTGATTTATATTTTAAAAAAGAATGACACGTTTTGAAAATGTTAATTTGGTCTGAATTGAACTTAATTATTTTTTAAAATTATAAAGGATATGCATAAGTTTTAACCCTTTCATCATGCAATTGCCAAAAAACTCAATTGAAGCTGTAGTTGACCCTATGAACTCACCCCTAGTCCTACATTAATCAATTTAGGTATTAGTTGAACATATGAACTCAATTGAAATTATATAAAAACAAATGTTCAACCTGTTTTATCAGATTACGCGTCTGTTATAAATTATCAATCAGATTAGGTCATCTGTTAGACCAAATTACCCATTTGTTTTAAATTATCAAATAGATTAAGTCATCTATTACGATAGATTACCCATCTATTGTAAATTATCACATGGATTAAGTCATCTATCGCAATAGATTACCCAAGTGTTGTAAATTATCAAATAGGTGTTGCCATCTATTATAGTTGACCCTATGAGAACTCACCCCTAATCCTAGATTAATTAATTAATGTATTATTTGAACATATGAGGTAATAAGAATTGGTTCAGTTCAAAGTGATCGATCGACGACTCTGGTCGGGAAGAACGTAATATTGTCTCATCATGCAATTGCCAAAAGACTTAATTAAAGTTGTAGCTGACTGTATGAGAACTCACCCCTAGTCCTAGATTAATCAATTAAGGTATTAGTCTAACATATGAACTCAATTAAAATTGTATAAAATAAATGTTAAGCTGTTGCATCAGATGTCTTTTCTGTTAGATTTAATCAAACAGATTAAGACATCTGTTGCAACAGATTACGCATCTATTATAAATTATCAAAAAGATTAACTTATCTGTTGTGACAGATTACCCATCTGTTGTAAATTATCAAATGGATTAAGTCATCTATCGCAATAGATTACCCACTTGTTGTAAATTATCAAATAGGCGCTGCCATCTATTGTAGTTGACCCTATGAGAACTCACCCCTAGTCCTAGATTAACCAATTAAGGTATTAGTTTAACATATGAGGTAATAAGAGTCGGTTCAGCTCAGAATGGTCGATCGACAACTCTGGTCGGGAGGAACGCAATACCGTCTCATCATGTAATTGACTAAAGACTCAATTGAACTTGTAGTTGACCCTATGAGAACTCACTTATAGTCTTAGATTAATAAATTAAGGTATTAGTTGAACATATAAGGTAATAATAATCAGTTTAGCTTAGAGTGATCGATCGACGACCCTGGTCGGGTGGAACATAATACCGTCTCATCATGCAATTGCTAAAAGGCTCAATTGATATTTTAATTAACCCTATGAGAACTTACCCCTAGTCCTAGATTAATAAATTAAGGTATTAGTTAAACATATAAGGTAATAAGAATTAGTTCAGCCCAGAGTGATCGATCGATGACTCTGGTCGAGAGGAACACAAATACCGTCTCATCATGTAATTACCAAAAGATTCAATTAAAGTTATAGTCAACCCTATGAGAAATCACCCCTAGTCCTAGATTAATCAATTAAGGTATTAGTCTAACATATAAATTCAATTGAAATTGTATAAAACAAATGTTCAAGTTATTACAATAGATGTCTTTTCTGTTGTAAATTATCAATCAGATTAGGTCATCTGTTGCAATAGTTACCCATCTATTTTAAATTATCAAATAGATTAAGTCATCTGTTGCGGCAGATTACCCATCTGTTGTAAATTATCAAATGAATTATGTCATTTATCGCTACAGATTACCCATATATTGTAAATTATCAAATAGACGCTGCTATTTGTTCTATTTAACCCTATGAGAACTCACCTCTAGTCCTAAATTAATCAATTACAGTATTAGTTGAACATATAAGGTAATAAGAATCGGTTCAGCTAAGATTGGTCGATCGACGACTCTGGTCGATAGGAACGCAATACCGTCTCATCATTCAATTACCAAAAGACTCAATTGAAATTATAGTTGACCCTATGAGAACTCACCCCTAGTCCTAGATTATTCAATTAAGGTAATAGTTAAACATATAAACTCAATTGAAATTGTATAAAATAAATATTCAAGCTATTGTAATAGATGTCTTTTTTGTTGGATTTAATCAAATAGATTAAGTCATCTGTTGCGATAGATTACCCATCTATTGCAAATTATCAAACAGATTAAGTCATCTATTGAGAGAGATGACCGACCTTTGGAAATTTTCAAACAGAAATTGTCATCTGTTGCACTTAGATGTTTTAAGATCCTTTTTTGTAAAGCAATTTAGTTATTTCACGTCCGATATAAAAAAGATAAAATACTAAGGAGGTATAAAATAATACTTGGATAACTCAAAATTCTCCTGAGTGAGTAGTCTTATCTGGTCTTTTCAATGTCACTGTCTCCTCATGCCCCTCAAAAGTTATTAGTGAATATTTAAAACCCATATCTAGAATACTCTATCCTTCAGTAATAAAGTAAAACTAAACTCATCTATCTCTTTTTTATTCTCAATTCTATTTCTTTCCTTTTTTCCTCTCTTTTCTCTCTTTTTTTGGATGAGGATCCTTTCGAATCTCAACCGATCAATATCTTTTCTCGACTGAACTGGATGTTTTGATCCCTTTGCTTTTTTGACATTGCAGGTATGGTTCACTATTGCTCTTTCCATCTCTTTTTTTTTGTATGTCATTTAAATTAGATATTTACATCTATTGCTATTAATGATTTACCCATTACCAGTTTTCTATTTATTGAGAAAATTAAAAGAAAGGTGACTTTTAAGTCTTGAATGAATGAACCATTATTTTTATTAAAATATGTGGAAAAAAGTCATATGTTGGGAGAATGTAAAAAGCCTTGTTGTTAGTATAGTTTTTTATATGTCTTTTTTTTGTTACTTTGGTGGTGCTGTTGTTGGGGGTAGTGGTCGTGTTGGAACATGTGGTGTTTGTCTTGTTGATGGTATTGAAATATATGGTGTTGTTTCTTTGTTATTGATGTTGTTGTTTGTGGTGTTGCAATATTTTCCTTAACTGTTGCAACTAATGAATCAACTGTTAGAAGAGGTGGAGCAACTGTTTGAAGAAATCAAACCAGTAGTAAGGCTGGTTTGATTTATTCCAACAGATGACCTATCTGTTGCAACATGTCATCCATTTGTTGTAACAGATGCCTCTTCAATTGAATATATGGGTAATTTGTTGTATCAGATTGGTTATCTGTTGATTCACTCAATTTTGTGTTACCCTTTTGTATAGGTAAAGCAACTGCTTGAAGAAATCAAACTAGTAGCAAGGCTGGTTTGATTTATTCCAATAGATGACCCATATGTTGTAATATGTCATCTATCTGTTGCAATAGATGCCTCATCAGTTGAACAGATGGGTAATCTGTTGCATCAGATTGGTCATCTGTTGATTCACTTAATTTTGTGTTACCTTTTTGTAATGTTCTTTTTGTTGTTCTCTTGTTTGACAACAAATGTATTCTCTTTTTTGCAGATAAAAGAAAGTTAAAATAGATCCACTTTTGCCCAACCAACATTAAAGACTATAGTAAAGATGGGTTCGGAGGAATAAGCTGCTTGCAGATGGAACCACTTTATATGTGCGCGGTATGTATTACTGATCAACCTATCGTGAAAACACACATCCAGTACAATGAATTTGTGAATATTTTTCTTTACCTATTGGGTGTTAATCCTTCAAACAAGATATGGCATTTCACAGTTAAGATTGTTAGATTCGAACTAGTAAGGCTGCGGGACCAAGTTGGTGGTGTCGATACCTTGTTACAATTTAATGACCATTTATGCTCATGTTTTTATGTTAATTTTGGGGAAGGGTTCAAGTTTTTGGCGGCAGTATAAATATCCAATAGTGATTGGACCGATTTTAATGGCGCAATGGACTTCTTGAAAGGCCTCCGAAGCCTCACACTGTAGCAAAAAATAATGGAACCAATATAAATTCTCCTGGTGCAAATTTATATGGATGGGTTGCTAGAGGAGACTATTATACAGCAGAAGGTGCTTGGGAGAATACCTATGCGGGAAGGGGGAGGTTGAGAAGGTCATATATCATCTCAAACCTTGTTTAAGAGGAAACACAGGGTAGAAAGAAAAGTGTAGAGAAATTGACTGATGAAATTGACATGAGAAATGAAAAAACTAGATAAGCTTCAAATGTGGAAGTGTATTCAAAAATGAAAATCCATCAGTCATTAAAGAAAAAGAAGAATGGTCAAGAGGACTGGAGCTGATCACTTTGCTAGAGACTGCAACTAGCGAGCGTGGCCTCAATGAAGACCTACAAAATGCAGGAGCAAAACTCTACAAAATCAGCTTTGTAAGCACGGAAGGTGATAAGATTGTCGGTCAGAATTGAAACCTGAACCAACTACTCTTAAATCAAAAATACAGGATCAAGCTAAGATGGCAATTTCTCAAGTTAAACTTGCATCCCATGTATCTTTTTTATGGCTCTGGTCAGGTCAAAGGCAGTGGAAACAACAAGGCATGGGAGTTCTGCCCAACTTTAGACCTTTTTGTTTCTACTGCCATTGACCTAATCATAGACATAAACAAAATGCATGGCATGCAAGTTAGACTTCAGAAATTGATGCCTTGGCTTCTCTTATTTTTAATTCAGGAGTTGCTGGTTCAGGTTTTAATTCTGACCGACAATCTTACCAATTTCCTGTGCTCGCTAAGCTTCTTCCTTAGAGTTTTGGCCCTGTATTTTGTAAGAGTCTTCATTGAGGCCATGCTCGCTAGTTGTAGTCTCTAGCAAAGTGTCCAGCTCTAGTCCTATTGACCATTCTTCTTTTTCTTTAACAAATGAAGGATTTTTATATTTGGATACACTTCTGCATTCGAAGCTCATTCTGTTTTTTTGTTTCTCATGTTAATTTCATTAGCCAGATTCGCTAGTTTCTTACTTACTTCCCTGTGTTTCTTCTTAAACAAGGTCTGAGATGATATATGGACTTCTCCACTCCCCCTTCCCGTACAGGTATTCTCCCAAGTACCTTCTATTTTATAATAGTATCCTCTAACAACCCATCCATATAAATTTGTACTAGGGGAATTTCTATTAGTTCCATTGTTGTTTTCTATAGTGCAAGGCTTCGAGGCCTTTCAAGAAGTCTATTGCACTATTAAAATTGGTCTAATCACTATTGGATATTTACACTGCCGCCAAAAACTTGAAAAATTCCCTAAACTTGACACAAAAACATGAGCATAAATTATCATTAAATTATAACAGGGTATCTACACCACCGTCTTGGAACCTTTCAGCCTTATCGGTTCGCACCTATCAAACTAAACTATATAATGCAGGATCTTATTTAAAGGATCAGTGTCTAATCGATAAAAAACTGCATTCACAAAATTATTGCACTTTATATGTGTCTGTCGTGGTATCCTGATCAATAATACATAACTCCCACGCATGAAAGTGGATCCATTCATCTACACACACCTTATTCTTCCAACCCCATCAAGACATGTCAGATAATATTATTTATTCATCTGCACATAAAACAGCTGATGAATCAAATTCTTCATCCATTGCAACTGATGAACCAGATGTTAGAAAAAATCAAAACATCTACTTCAATAGATGGTTCTTCTGTTGCAACAGATAATCCATATTTTGCAACAAATATTACAACAGTTTGTAAATCTGTTGCGACAGACTATCTGTTGCACATACAGACCATCTGTTGTAATAGATGGTAAATCAGTTGTGCAGATGGATGATCTATTGTAACAACTCAATAATAACGATTTTTATCACATCTCAAACCATTTTGAAAAGGTAAGAAGTATTAATGTAAAAGAAAAAGTCGCTACTTTTCACTAAAAATAAAATGTCAGCAGTTTGAATGTAATTAATACAATAGAGCAGAACAGTTGTGCCTTTTAGCCTGACACATCCAGATTCAATCCTTTATAAATAGGTCCCTCCTTAATCTTCATTCTACTCTACTTTATTTATTTCTTGCATTTTTCGTATGACATCTTCAACCACTTCTCTTCAAAGAGCATATTCTTGTCTTATTGAGGTAAGTTTTTTTCCTGTTTAAATCTAACAGTTGGTAGTATACGTTGTATTACATTTTGACTCTTTTCTTTACTTTTGTGTCTTACATTTTTTGTCAATTCATGCGTGCTCTAGATATGGCTGATCCTGTTTGGGACATTGCTATTTTGCACGACACAGTGCGGAAACTTCAGAGGTAGGTTAATGACCTACAGATGGATTTGGTCCCTGTGAGAGCGACGATGTTCAGAGAGATGTAAAGGCTGGTGAGGGCTCTGCTGCTGTGAGCTGATTGACCGGCTGGCATTAATGATGATGATGATAATAATAATAATAATAATTAGAATGTATTTTTTCTTTTAGCATATGTATTTTAATTTTTCTATATCAGATCTATACCTAATGTATTTTATTTTTTATTTAATAAAAAAATTATTTTTAGTCGACTTTGGCCTTTTAATTCTTATTCAATTTTCATTCTGTCTATTTTTTTTTTCTAAACATACATGTTAACATGTCAACGGTTGAAGGTAAGGAGCAATTTTGAATCCAGTAGCAATAGCAATTTTGGCTTTTGAGTTCTTCAACAGATGGACTATGTGTTGGAACAGATTGGTCATCGATTGGGTTTCTATCAACAGATTATCCATCTGTTGCGACAGGTTTGTCATCTGTTGGTGGAAAATATTTCAGTTTGATGGAACTGTGTTGTGTTCTTCCAGCTAATGTCCATCTGTGTCTATTGAAAATAATTGTGGCCTGTTGTATTATTTAGCTTATGTTTTGCCTCTTTTTATTGATCCACAAGTTATTAAAAAGAATATTTTATATATAATAAATGATAACATCACGTTCACAACAATGAGTTAAATATATAGAAGTCCACAACAAACAACAACATAAGTTTTTGCAATTACAACGATCATGGTGGATTACCATCTGGGCATGCAGTTTTTTTGTGGCCAGCACACTTACATATAGAGCACTTGTTTCTTCTTGATGAAAATAATTCTCTAGCTCCACGCCTCCTCTTATATGGCTTTCTTCCCAGATTGATAGTGCTTGGGTCAATATATGGACGAGGTATTAATCTCCCAAAAAGTTCTGCAGGAACAACCCAAGATTCTTCGGGAGGCACCGGAGTAATATGCCTATTATATGCCATTTCATATATTTCCATCGAATAATATTGAGAGAAGTGCTTGAAAACTTCAGGTCCATATTTTGGACCGTGTTGAGCTCGAAGCATTGCCATAGCATGTGGACAGGGTATTTTGTCCAAGTCAAAAACTCTGCACGTACAAGATCTTATTTAAAGATCAACTGTGGCAACATCATCATGACCGGTGATACTAAATTTGTAATTTGCTATTTTATGAAATAATAGCCTATTTCCCAAACTGATTTTCATTGATATTATTTTTTTGATTTCTAGAACAAATGAGTTTCTTCTTGGGCCCTTGAACTACACACATCTTTCGTTAAAAAATCGTTCATACTTCATGTTTATTATTTCAAATAGAGCCTTGATGGGAAATTCTCTTTCATTGTCAAACAATGAGTTACCGATTCAGCTATGTTTGATGTCATAATATTGTACCTATACAAAATAATCACTTAGTATGACATTATACTAAACTTGTAACTCAAACAAGATATTAAATTCATAAAAATGTACCTATCTGCCGGACAGAATGCCCGGCTCTATCTCTCGAAACCAACACGTATGAGAAATTCTGCTATCTTGGGATTCACATCCGTTATTTGATTGAAATGGTCTAAAAACTCCTCTCTACTATATGTTTTAGTTGCTCTATAAAAATGGTCACGACCCTTTGTTGTGATAGTTGGTCCGAATGTTCTCTCCAAGATGCCTGTTGTAACAACTAAAGTAAGCTGAAGTGAAGAAAATTGAACCCATCTTTGGAATACTTGGATGCGTATCCAAAACAAAACTCAACTTTTCGGTATCTTCAACGCAGCTTCACAGTTGTTCAAAAAAGATTCATAAGAGGCATCACATTCCTTGTCCACTACACAAAAAGTGACAGGAAAGATGTGATTCTCCGCATCCTGTGCCACTGCCGCTAGCAGAACTCCTTTATACCTGCTCCTCAAGAAGGTACCGTCTATGGCTATGCCTTTTCTCAAATGTCAAAAACCTTGAATCCAACACCATAAGATACAAAAATGTACTTCAACCTTCCGATTTCATCAATATGCAATGTCGTCTTACTTTCGAGATTTGTGGACTCAATCATGTAATGGTAGGCATCCAGGAATGCATACCCATGCTCGTGTGTCCCCCTAACCAAGTCCTTGGCAATCCCCATGGCCATATATATCTTCTAATAACTGACTAGGACACCCAATTTTGTAAGGAGTTGATTAGACATAACCCTTGTAGAAGGGCCTTTGCCATCAGGGAAACTACTCTTGAAATATTTACCGAGGACCTTTGTCCTGGCGTGAGGATTTTGGTTCGAGATGTGCTCTGAACCATATGTGTGATGCTTTTCATGTTTATGAATGACAAATCTATCAAAACTTAAGTACTTTACCGCTCTCAACCACCACTTGCAATTCAGATTAGCACGTTTGTAGCTAAAGACACTGCTCAATTTAATCACCTTCTTTATTCTGAAATCTTTTTTCAAGCAAGAAATAAACAAAGTGATAGATAGTTTATTCTTGTCCTTGAATGACATTTCTTTGAAAAAGTCGGTCCCGTCATCTTGAAGATTGCCAGGCTATGTCGATCGAGAAGAACTGCCCGCCGAACTGGTCGCATCAACGGGCATAGGTTTTTTATCATCATTTAGAATATTCATGTCTAGATTATCCAACCTATCATCAAAGTTGTCTTGTTATTGTTGTTTTTCTACGTTCTGGTTCTCATTCTCTCTCATCTTTTCAACCACGTACATCCTTAACACGGTCTGGATGAATCACTAAGATAAGCATTCAACCGAACCTGATCGATTATCTTGAAAGGCAGTACCCTCTGATTTTCAAAGGAGCTGTGCATGTAGCTGATGACGAGTTCTTCCGGTTGATAATTCAGTCCACAATAGCTAATGATTAAGTTCACAAAATCATCATACACAATATTACTTTAGACTATCATAGCTATCATCTCTATCATTTCACCCTCCTTCCAATGCCATACATATCGATTTCTCTTCTCGATCTATTGGCCATGACAATCCACCCCTATTGTTATTGATCCCTCCATTAGTGGTACCTAAATAAAGTCATTTGTTAAAAAAATTAATAGTGATTTCATAGTGTCGTAAATGAATCCCAATAGATGTGTAATCTGTTGCAATAGGTAAGTGATGAGTCGCAATAGATTACTTATCTATTGGGATTCATGTTACGCTACTGAAGCTGATTTTAACATATGAGTCATCTGTTGTAACAAGTGAATCATATGTTGCAACAAATTATATATTTGTTGCAACAGATGAAATGACTGTCGGGATAGATGTTACAGTACTAAATCACCTTTGAAGTTGATTCCAATAGATGAGTGACATGTTGCAACAAATAATTAACCTGTTGCGACAGATGACTTACCTGTTTAACAGACAATGATCTGTTGGAATCGAGGTCAGGTTCTATCGCAACAGGTTATCAATATATTGCAATAAATATTTATCGTCTGTTGGAATCAAGTTCAGGTTCTGTTGCAATATGTTAATAATTTGTTGTAATAAATAAGTTAATAATCTGTTACAATAGATATTTACTCTGTTGCAACAGATAACATGTCTGTTGGAAACGAGTTCAGATTCTATTGCAATAAGTTACTAATCTGTTGCAACAGATATTTATCATGTTGCATCAGATAACTAATTTGTTGCAACAGATGGGTCATATGTTACAACAGATGACCAATCTTTTCGATTCATGTTACGGCTTATAGAACCATAAACATAAATCCAACATAGCAGTCTTTCGTTAAAACAGATGTCCCTTTTGTTGCAACAGATAATTTATATGTTTAAACAGATGGTTCTTATGTTGGATTCATGATCAGGTTCTATTCATTGTTGGAAAAAACAGAACAATAGC
Source organism: Capsicum annuum (assembly GCF_002878395.1). NCBI lineage: Eukaryota > Viridiplantae > Streptophyta > Magnoliopsida > Solanales > Solanaceae > Capsicum > Capsicum annuum. The sequence goes on along the minus strand of NC_061111.1, from coordinate 223,261,769 downwards.
AGTTACATAGATGACAAATTCAACTAAAAATCATAATTTGACTTACCAAATCTCCTATGAAGTAATACGAAAGTGGAAAGTGATGTACGAAATAAAATTTGACCTAAGAAATTGGTCAAATAGCAACAGTAGCGGTAAAAACAACAACAACAATAATGGTCAACAAGAAGAAGATGAAGATGATAATGAAGTAGAAGATGATGATAATTAGGGGTGTGCATTGGTCGGTTCGATACGTTTTTATGTATTATCGATTCGGTTTATCGATTTTCAATTTTTAAATATGCTAAACCAATAAGATATTTTTTATCGGTTTTTGGTTTATCGGTTTTTAGTTCTTAACGGTTCAATTTTTGGTTTAACCGATAAAAAAATACTCATAAAATAGAAATAGTAGTAACTAAAATGAAAAAAAAAAATTGAATCTTAGTTTCAACCAAAAATTCTACATAATGTGTTTTAATTTACAAGAATCAAGTTTGAACTAAATGTTGTTAGGAGAAATTAAGAGTTTGTATAATTGAAATAATAGGTTTGTTAATTGATAGAAATTAAAGAGAAATTAAGAGAAATATATAGTAAGTCATATATATATATATATATATATATTCTTATTGGGTTATCGGTTTACCCAATAACCCAATAAGAAAAAATCGAATCGAACCAATAACACAATAATTTTTTTCATAAATCCATTACCAAACCGTTAACCCAATAACAATAAATCAATAACATTTTTATTGGTGTTGTTTATCAGTCGGTTCGATTTTTGCACATCCCTAATGATAATGAAGCAAAAAGTGATGAATAAAGCAGCAGCAACAATGAACAACAAAATCGCTAAGAGAGAGAAAACAACAATGGATGGGAAGAGAGAGAAACACGCCTTTTTTTCCCTCTTTTTTCCATTATATTAGGTTAACATTTGAATCAAAGTGTAAATTTAAGAACTTCTGGGCTATTCTCAAATTTACTCAACTTTCTTAATCCATAATAAATTAATTGCCATCTCCACTCAATTATTAAGACCTGTGTATCACACACTTTATTCATGAACACCCACAATCTACAACATAAATCTTAGCTTAACTTCTAAAAATAATTTGCATATGGAGAAGCAAATTCAAGAAACTCTTCATCACGCTCGAATACTGACATGTCTTGTTCATCCAACATGACAAAGGCTTCAATGCCATCGTCTCTGTAGTTCATCAAATTGAACAATTTATTGTACGGTCCAGTAGCTACGGTCGCAGCCATTGGTTTGCCCCAACCAAAATCCACATCATAGAACGGAAATTTACATAAACTGCTACAAGTGTACTCATCAAATTCCTTTTTCTGGGGTGGCAAGCCTTTAGCTAATTCAAGAATTTCCAATGCCCATGCATTTTCTTTGATATTATCTCTGATCCTAAATAGTTGTTTTTCGTTCCTCATGAGACTAACTATTTGTGGTAAGTTCATGTCTGCCTCATTAGAAATATGTGTAGAAAAGTGAGAGAGAACATTTCCAACAGAGTTAGGTGGTAACTTTGGTGAAATCATTTCTCGTAAATCTGCATACTGGATTAACTTAGAAGGAACAAAGGAGCCCGAGTTCGTTGTCACTGCTTTAGCAACACATTTGAAAACAAGTGCACTAAGGATTTCAGTGGTTGTAGGATTTTTCACTTGTGATTCACCAGAAACAAAGGACCTAAGTGCACTCACTTTTGATGAGAAAAAAACAAATCTTTTTTGTGTACATCCATCTAATATTGATGGAACTACAGGGGAATCCAGAGGACCACTTGGGGGTGATGGAAAAATAGTGTCACTTATATAATAAGGTGGAGTTGTTTTTGCATTTGGATCACGAGTTAATGTTGCCCAATCAATTGAAAATTGCAAAGCATTACATGCATCTCCAATCTTATGTGAAAAACATGTACTTATTGCAATTCCTCCACAATCGAAATGTGTTAATTGAATCACAGCCAAACCATAGTCAGAATCATTCTCCCAAGCCACACCAGGAGGAAAGATTAAATCTTTGACATGACAATCTTGGTGATTGAGAACTTCAGACATTGGTGCATCAATATGGACATTCAAGAACTCAACACCCTTGTCATTGCAATCGATGGTGGCGTTATCTTTCATGGTTCCTGCATATGGATAGTAAGAAGCTAAATTTTTGGAGAGGGAGTTTTCAAGAAGTTTTGATATTTTGGTAGGTTGATTAGAAAGTTCACCTAATTGACTTTTGGAGTAGAAATGTCCAAGGGGTGCATAAGAGTGTGTTTGGGCTTGTTCAATGAGAGAAAATTTGTGCCATTTTTGAGTTAAAGGGGTTGGAGAAGATGGTTTGATGAGTTTCCTGGAAGCTCTTGATAGAACTTTCAATGCAGCTGAGGCCATTTCCTCTACTTGTTGATCTCTAAATTTTCTCCCACTGTGGTTATATATATCAAATTATTGACACCGCAGCTCAATAAAATTGATTGTACTACATAATAAGACAAAGTATGTCCATTATTAACACAGAAAATGTTACTGCGAATATATTATATTTTACTCTTTCGACCAAAAAAAGGACGAAAAGTAGACCATAATTAAGAATGCTATCCTGGTGAATGATTGTCTAGCTTTCCATATCTTTCATTTATTCTTGGGGAAAACCAATAAATAGCAAATGTCACCAATTGTCAGTTTTCTTTACGTGTTGTTATTGGACTTGATTTCTTCACATAATTAATATTACTAGTTTAGAATACATGTGTTGCACGTGTATTTAATATTAAAAGAAAATATTTATTTGTCTAATAGTTAAATATTCATTTATTAAATTATGTGACATTCTACATAGTTCAAATAAGAAAAATATAATAAACATATTTATACATAATTTTGAAGTATAACAGAATTGTACTCTAAGACTGCCATAACCTGTAGACTTTTGTTAGTATAATATAGGTAACCTATAATATAAGACTGCCATAACCTGGAGACTTTTGTTAGTATAATATAGGTAACCTATAATATAATCCCTCCGCCCCTCTCAAAAAAAAAAAAATATATATATATACATATATATATATTGTACATTAAGACAAAAAATGTGAACTGCATACACAAATTTCATTTTTTAAGCTAACTTTTAAAAGCAAATAAATTTTTCGTAATGTATCTATTTCACTAAGTATATACAATAAATCTTTACTGATCTTCTTAGTGTAGATTAAAGACCTATTTATTTTGTTAATATATTCGTGCTACGTATAACACAACACACAGACTGAAACATATTGTTAACATTAAAATAAAAGCATCGAATTATATAAAGTTTTGCGGAACGATAACGAAAGAGAAAAAGATTCATTCATGATATGCAAAAACAACAAACACAAAATATAAGAATTTTTTATGTGGAAAACCTTCTTGTTGAACATAATTTCCTAAGCAAATATTCTGATATCAGCCCATTAAATAAAATCTTCAGAAAATTCAATGGCTACTTCATTTGGCGGCAAAATGTTCGTTCGATCAATTTTTGAGTAAAATTTTCAACTGGAAAAAAAAACACGATAAATTATCGAAAAGGAAGAATCTATTGTCAATTGTTAATTATGTATAACTCATATATAATTTTTGAAGATGTTACCTAAAAGAATTAAAAAAAAACAAAAACGATGATGATAATGTATATGTAAAAAAACGACTTGAATCAAAATCAAAATAAGATAAAATTGTAGAAATTTCTTTCATAAAAGGTTAAGTTACTAATTAATTTGAAAGTGTTAAATGCTGCTATAATTTCTTAACTAAGCCAATTCAGTGTTGCTACTAATGTTTATTTCAACCTAAAATCTATTAGTCATTCCTCTCACATGTCATCATTGATCTCCCGAGTGACAGTCGTAAAAAGAGACCTTGCAACTTGTAGAAAGAATTCAGCATTTGATGTTTCTCAACATTAAAATGCTATCATAAATCAACTAAAGGAGAGCAACTTCAACCAAAAAACAAAGGAGAGCAATTGCACCTGAAGGCGTCCATTAATATAAACATATAAGGCATGGTGTGCTGACTGCACAGTTAGAGTCAAATGTTGCCCTCGACATAGAAATGACTACTAAATTTATCTCAACACTGAAAAGTTCAATGATATTGTCAAACATATTACACGCTTGTTAGCAGTGATATAAAATGCATTTATTCATACCTAGTGGTGTAGTCACTGCATTCCTAGTAATATTAGTTACTCGAAGAGATCAATAATGAATCTTGAATCCGCACGATGGGATATATCTTCGCTAAATATTTTACAAGTGCGCAGTTATAGGTTTGGGGGCAACATTTGTGCAGTGGATGTCTTAACTCCAACCTGATTTAAAGAGCAAAAGATATCATCAGAAACATTTTCAATAAATAATTTACAAGTGGACAACTGAATCCTATGCATCATAGCTTCAATTCTCATATTTATAGATCATGTCAATGGGAATAAAAACCCAACAATTTGTTTAATAGACATGATTATTTACTCATTGTAAAGTATTATTTGCTTAGAAAGTAGGGAGCGGATGGTATATTAAGAATGATTAGAACCTAAAGTACGTTAGCAACGGAGAAAACATTTATTAATGAATGACTTTTATTTATTAATGAATGACTCTTCAGTATCGATGAATAAAAGAAGAGCGCATACAACAAGAGCAAGTAACCATTGTAATATATGCATACCCTAGTCGCAGTGGTGGATGTACATGTATTTCAGAGGGTTCAGCTGAAAATTATACTATTTTTACATGGTAAAATTTTTTTTATGTATAAATAATAGAGGCTGAACCCCCTTCGATTAGTCCGTATATATACTACTGAACTCCCTCACTGAAAATCTTGGATCCGCCCCTACCTAACTATATTAAATGCAACATTTTACGATATGAAAGAATGTGTTATGTGTATTTCCCGAGGTGACAGGTTGTAATGTTTGTGCTTAAGTGTCACCTTTGTTGTTGAATTCAAATGATAATTTGAAAGAAAAGCAGCATAATGTGCAGCGTCGAAAAAAAATACTATGTGCCTACAAAATGGAGAAGATTTTAAAATTTTAAAAGGCCAAATTTTATACATCAATCGGATATGTAAAGAATGTGCTGATGTAATAATAAAAACGAACAAAGAGTTATTGATTATTCATAGTCATTGAAAATTTAAACATTAATTTGCATATTCATCCTCTTTGTCGAGGCCAGATGCAAGTATGACAATGTGAATGAGCAACAGAAGAAAAAACACACCATATTTAAAATCTTAGCCTCAATAATCATGATGACTAAGAAATATTATCTAGCCCCTAATTCATAATCAACTTGGCATTGACAATTGAAAATTATATCAAAAGTACAAGTAGTGATGAAATACATATCCTAATAATTTGTACAAAACTGTAAATGTGTATTGTAAATTTTAAGAACATACTAAAACTTCAAAAAAACTTACCTCAAATTACAACTAAATTTATCTCTTCAATCATTTAATTATTGTGGACTTATTTAGCCAAATCACTAAAACTATCTAAATTTCAGCCCAAATACAAATTTCTATCCTAATTAACAGAATTTTTATATAATGTAATATATTTATTGAAATTGATTAAAAGAGATGAAAGATCTTAAAATTAATTATTATGAATCAGAATGACTAATTAATTTTTGCAACAAAATGCAAATTCAAGACATTATAAGCAAAAATTTCAAAGATACATTCTCAATCAACAATTGTCTATAAAGAATATATGATTATTTATTTTTGTAGACTTCAAGAATAAATTAAAAATTTTAAAAAGTTACCTCAAATTAGAAGCAAAATTATTTCTTCAATCATAAAAGTTATCAAAATTTTAATTGGCAAAACAACACTGAATGCAAACCTATTTTTCCCCTACGATAGTTTTGAAAGAATGATCTTAAACATAAACAAAGAGAAAATTATCATAAGTTATATTAATTAATTTAGTGAAAGAAATCTAACTCTAAGTGATTCTTAAAACTACATAAATCCGCATAGTTGTCATTGTATGGGACTTTGTTACAGTTTTTTTCTTTTTCTTTTTTGGCTCTAACAATTTAGAACTTCTTTTTCATGTACACAGGGAAAAATATTTTTTTACCAAAATTAACTCTTTGTTTCTCATAAAGTTATTAAAAGTAAAACGTATTTTTAAAGATTTCAATGTACTACTACTTGTTGAAAACCCAAAAAAAAGAACTACTACTACTTATCCTAAATTTTAGGATTCCTAATTTTAGAAAGTACTTACTATATTTGTTAAAGTCCAAATCTCATATATTTTAGGATTCAATATCACAAATAAAATTAAAAAAATGAGGAAAAAACGTAAAAAGACATTTTGTCTAAAGCATAAACTTTTAATGAAGGACAACAAATTCAAATAACTTTTCTAAGAGTGTTCACCCTTTTAATAGATTATAGATTATAGATTAATTTAAACAATCACCTTTAAAAAAAAAAAAAATTGAAGATTGCCTAGCTCAGAAAAATTTAATAATAATTATTATCTCATAAATATGTATTTAGGTATAAGGATTCTCCAGAAAAGATAAAGTATATGGGACTAACCCTTCCTTAAAGATAAAGATTTTTATATGTATAACTTGGCGTAAGTTTACAATCAAAATTAATGTCTATATTTTCAAATCTTAAATCCTATTGAGTTTAGCTTGTAAGTCATTTGAAATACTTAGTGAAAATGCAATAATTTTTTTAGCTGTTATTATGATTTTCATCTTTTTATGCTTGGAATTTGATTAAAAGTGATATTTAATATTTATTATAATTAATTTAAACATTGTTGGGTGATACATCAAGGTAAAAAAAAATTGAAAACCTTAATGTTTAGAAGTTTTAAAAGCTTGAAAATTGTGACTTATTGAATTTTTTGACGATTTGATATCGAAGATGTCATTTTGAAGTCATGGTTAAAATTTAAAGTTATTATGTGCAGATTTGAGCTCCCCAGTGATGTTTTTGACCTACTTGAATTGAACTTTAATTTGTGGGTTGGAATTCCTAGGAGACGAAAACCAGTTTTCATATAATTAATTTTGTATGATATTTATAACGTTTTGTGCTCCCTTGATTTTATAATACTTATCATTTTTCAATTATTGGAAATCAAACTATACATAAATTTTAACTAAGATATTAAACTCTACTTTGCATTGTATTGATATGAAAAAGAACTGTACCTTATAGTATTTTTGTTAATCTTTTTAAGGAAAAATCATGTTGGCCATAAAAATTTGGCCATAATAATAAAAAGTTCTATTCACACTATAAATCAATTTTTTGAGATATTTTTATCCTTTTATATTAAAAATTGAATATGTTCT
>NC_061111.1:223076866-223249366 GCF_002878395.1 Capsicum annuum | reverse complement strand
TAGCACCTGGATGAACATTTCACATGGCCTCAAGCCAAGTTATAAAAATTAATTTATAACTAATGATATCTTCATGAGAAATGAGAGCACATCCTAGTAGTATCAACTGTCTATGGTGATTGATGCCAACAAATGAAGCAAAAGGCATATTATAATGATTCACAGGATACGTCATATCAAAGCATATCGCATCATGAAATTTCTCATAAGCTGCCTTACAATGTGAATGCACCCATACCACATTCCGCAGTCCACCCTATTTTCAACATCTATCAAATAGGAAAAACTCCCTATCATTTACTTGCATTTCATGAAAAAAAATTGAGCAATGATTGTGCATTCCTATCTTGCATTTTAAAGTTCCTACTTTTCAAAATAAAATTTCTATAGTTCTTTGGAATGCAACCCAAATTTTGTGGTCCACCATGTTGAACCTCAGCAAGTCTAATATTTTTTTAGGTTCTAATTTCAGAACAGTCGTGAGCTATAAGATCTCTTTCCAATGATTTACTAACCGACCTATGATCAGCCATTAACTAAGACATGATAGGGAGAAAATCATGATTGTGCTCATTAACAACTTTAGAGATACGTCAACAACCATTGTTATAAAAAACGGCAGTGATCCTACCTTTACAATTGTTAATCTTTGTAGTATACTTAGTTTTGTGATTTCTAGCTCAATAACTATTAAAAGTTACATACTTGGAAGTATAACCCATTTTGTTGGAATTTCTTTTCGTAATAGAAAAACCTTTTAATCGTGCATGTTTTTTGTACAATGCAGACAAAGAATTTTTATCTCTAAATTGCATTTCGGCGATTGGACCTGCATCCACTTTCTCTTTGATGAAAGAAACCTCTAGTTCACGATCATTATCATATTCTGCAAGCTCATTTTCTAAAATGTCTTTCTCACCATTCTCAACTTCTTCATCGTATTCTCCATCCTCATCTAAATGTACAACATTGTTAAAATTGTAGTGTTAATCGTCATCTACCCATTCATTTTCATTCTTCAAATTATCGTCCGATGTTATCCCTACAGATCTGTACAATTCCTTCCTAATTGACTCATACATATTCTCTTGGTTGATCGGCATGTTTGCCGGATCAACTATTGTTTCTTCATCTACATTAATCTGTCCTTGCGCCGCCAAAATTTCTTCATTTGTATTCATATTTTTTTCAGTTATATTCATATTTTTTGTCACAAGGAGAGAAAGTCAGAGAAGAACGTGAGAAAAAAGAATAGACAATAAAAGTAGTATTTGAGTTGTAACAAAAAATATATGTATTTTTTTCAACCGAAAATATACGTATTTTAATTATATGAGACTATTGATATTCTCAGACTAAGAATTTGTGTTGCAATTAAATTGTAATATAGGGAATAAAAAAGCTTTAATTACCTTGACTTTAAAAAAAATTGAAAATGATTTAGTTTGTTTGAAAGAAAAGGCTATTATAGTCTATTTATTATTATGACCATATTTTATGGCCATTTAGCACTATCTTTTTTTTAAATACCTAAATTTTAATTTTAAATAATAAATTAATATACTTTAATTTATCTCCAAAGATAAGTTAAAGTGACTACCGAGCAGTAGCAGAGTCAGAAATTTGATGAAGAGTGTGCAAAATTTCTTCGTGATTGCATTAAATACACACTCATAACAGCTATCGTTTAGCCTATATACTTCATCCGTTCAGTTTTACTCGTCACAAATATCTTAATTTAATTTCTATTTTTACTTGTCATTTCTGATTAATCAAGACAAGATAATTTTTTTTCTTATTATACCTTTAATTGATTACTTCTAGTAGCATTGAATTAACCAACCTTGTAAAATTTTCAATACTTTTTGAAGTCTCCAAAGTCAAATTAATGGTGTAGAAATTTAAAAAGTGTTTAAGCCATTCATTAATGCATAGAAACATACTCCAACAATATGGAGTATTTTAACTTGAAATATTGTTCTTAAAAATTTATGAACATCTTTTATTCTCTAAGAAATAAGAAATGAATAAAAACACAAAAAATATATGGATGAAAGCATTTGAAGTTTCAACAAATATCAAAGTAGAGAATTTAGTTAAATTGATTGAAGATTAAAAAATTATTCAAAAACGGATGAACTACCATTAAGAATATAAAATGCTACCATTAAGAGTATAAAAAGCTACTACTCTTTATCCAAAAAATATTTTGATATCATTCAAATAATTACTCCATTAATGTTGAAATTTGACTTTAATTAAACAATATGACATAATTATTAATAGAGGCAAAATTGTAAAGTTATACCACCAATCATTGGTTCCATAGTAGGTGTGTCATCTCAATTTGTGATGAGTAAACTTAAACGGAGGAAGAACATAACATAATTTTTCGACGAATGGTGTGCACCTAACCACCCTTTAATATAGGTGGCTCCGCCCATGCTATCGAGAAACAAAATATAACAAGTATTTGAGACAAAGAGAGTTGTGATTTTAAATTAAAAGTGACAAATAAGTTTGTCAATTAAGTGACAGTCATTTACGTTTTAAAAATAGGTAAAAGTCATAGTTTTTTCAAATTTTATTTAACATTTTCGCCTCAACAACTACAAAAGTTGTCTCAACAACTATTGAAGTTATCCCAACAATTATCAAAGTTGTTTAACAATTGTGTAAAGTTGTTCAACAACTGTACAAAGTTGTTCGAAAATTGTGCAAAATTATTGGACAACTTTAATAGTTGTTGGAACAGCTAATACAGTTGTCGAACAACAGTCTCCAGTTGTTTGAGCGATTGTATCTTTTTAACTTAATAATATTAGGGAATGCACTTATCACTTTATTTAATTGAGGACTCGAGAGATACTCTCAACTCATTTTTCTCAAAGGAGTATTAACAATGTAAAAGTATGCATATGTATTTCTTATACCCTATTATACAACTTTATACAACAACAATAACAACATACTTCGCACAAGTCGAGTATGGGAAGGGTGGTTACATAACCTTAATTTTATGTGAAGTTTCACAATTCAAAATAGGTACGTGATAACACCTATTATATTTTTTGGTACAGGTTAACCTATCCCAGCTTGAGTTCAAAATTAAAGTAATATAGAAGCAGAAGAAGAGAGATTAAATCAAAAATATAAATATAACGAAGAAGTAATAACTCAAGATATAGTTCAGGTCTGGTTCTAACTAATACCAACCCCTAATACAGAATGAAACCGTAATATAAGATATCTTAAATGTGAATAATGCATAAGATAAATACAGAGAGATTTGGGTAATCTCTATATTCTGTCACTATCTCGATCTCTGCAACGTCAAATTTGAAAGAATACAATCTAAAATCTATCAATTGAACCGACACTTGCATAAGGGGTAGAAAAACAAGAAAAGAAAAGAAAATCAAGGATGAGTAGGAAACCACGTGTACTTAGCAAGGATCGTCCATAACTGATCCTAATTCAAAGCGATGGCGAGAATCAACACCCCAACTACCTAAGGTTCCCCAAACAATCTATATCTCGTTATTACATCATTTCTTCCTATTTGGATAACCCAACACAACAGTCAACACACCCACTAATAATAGGGTAGGCATATTAGTGTAGGTGAGTCAACACTATTTATTCCGAAATCAATATAATAAGGAAGACATTTATGGAGAGGACGCACTAGCATATTATAACAAGCTTAACAATTATAATAAATCAAGTAATATGGGATGAAAATAGGGAGAGAGAGTGTGTATCTCCTTTACCAATAGGGCCTACACATCAATCTTTCCTATCAAGCCTTAAGTCATACCCCACGTCTCAAATACTTCAACCTCCAATCCAGTATATGATGATATAAGATAATGTAATGAAGCAAAATAAAGACTCTAATACTTTATCAAAAACAAGGTCCTAACACAGGAATACAGTACAAGAGTAAATAATAACACAATAACCACACCAAGAATAATAGTGCAATACAATTTAGTGATGATGATGGAATGATGATGAATATTTTGAAAGTTATCACATAACTTGCTGTATACCCAACAAATTTGCAGATATTAGGTAGAATTCATGAAAATTCGCAACCCATATATTCATATAAGTTCAATCTCATGTCTCAAATCAACTTTACTGGCACATTCTTTAGTATAGGCGTTTTATAAGGTGTCTTATTTTCTTACAAAATTAGAATGTCTTAGTGATACCAATGTCTCATCAATGTGCATGCATGCAAATGAAAATGTAATGCTCACAATCAATTAGTATAAAGATCAAAATTAAGTCACTACATGTATAAGTTAGCTCAGAATCAATTCAATGTATCAATAATTCATGATATCAATTTTTACTTGGCACTAGCAGAATAAATAGTCATGTAATCATCAATATTATCATTTTCAACCCCTCACCCAGACATCACTATAATGATAATGCAATTAAATGCTTAAATAAAGACTACAATATTAAGTCAAATCTCCACTCAGGCAACACAATGATAGATATGACATTCTAATGCACAGATAAAATCTATGATGATAAGTCAGTCCCCCACTCGGGTGACATAATAATAAATAAGACATTTAATGCATAAACATGATCAATAACATCAAGTTAAACCCCCACTCGGACACCAAAATATTATATCCTCTTAAATTAACAAGCAATATGCATATAAGCTCCTACTTGAACACACGATCATCAATAGTTACTCAAGCTCATAAATATGTCCACATAAATCGCACATGGGCAATGCAAAATAAACAACAATTTCAATAAAAATATATGGTGGAACTACTCAAATCTGGTTTGGTCCATCTATAAAGTCTCCTCAACTATCACAAGTATATCCATATTCTAGGTATTCTCTAAAGGCTCAATCATTCCATCAATAATGATGATAATAACATATCTACTCTCCAACAAGACACTGAATCACAATCATCACAATAAAGTCTGCTAACAAGATTCAAACTCTAAAATAGGAAATTCAATATCAATTATTTGAGATTATGGTCTACTATCTACATTCAATTTTAAGGATAATTGCAAGAACTAAGACTAACTAGGATAAACAACCATATTACTACAATTCGTCAAAGATTTTTAGTACTCACAGAGATGCTTACAATTTTATTCAAGCAGGACCCTCAATTCTAAACGATACACAAAATATGACAAATAAGCATATAACACATAAATACTTTGAAAAAAATCAAGGTACATCTCAACTTACCTTAAATGAAGATTTACAAGTCCAAACACCGTTCAAGCCCCAATCTAAAGCTCGACTTCCTTGAATCAACACCAAATATTTTCAATCTAATCAAGTATGATATTTACGCATAAAAAAAAATTCAACGATATTCATATTGACTATATTTAAGAAAAGTCTAAAATGGATTCTGAAAATGAGTTCAAAAATAAAAGAGATAAAATTGAGATTTTAATCTAGAAACACATTCTACAAGGTTGTAAAAATCTATAGTAGAAAATTCAAGTAAAAACGCGTTAAACGGGAGGCCCAATCGAAGAAAAATTATTTTCAAGCTTTACCGATAAAATCCCTCAAAAATTCATCAAAAATTGAAAATGTTAAAAACAAAATTTACATGAAAATTATAATCCTCAAGTGAAAAGAACGCTATGAGTGAAAACTCAAGCAAAAACGAGTAAGAATCGAAGCTCAAATTAAAGAAATATCAAAATTTTAATTTGGGAGAAAAGATTCAAAAACTCTCTTTTGAAAACTTTAATTTAGAAGAATTTAGATAAGAAAGTTGGTTGAAAATGATTTAGAATTGAATTATGAACTTACCCGCACGAACTTACACAAGAAATCTTCCCCAAAATCTTCCTCCTTAGTTCCCAATATAATAAAATTGGTGAACATGAGCAAAAAAGGAATAAATTTCAAAATAGCATTGTTTTAGCAAAGAAAATTGACCCGTTAATCGCTTGTTGACCGCAGTCCACTGTTGATCAACAACCAACAATTTCAACAACTTAATTTTGACCCTCGAAACTCATCCGAAACCTTATGAACATGAACTAATAGTGCAAATTGATTATAAAACACGTTCCGAATCCAATGAAATTATTTGATTTATGAAAAAAAAAATCATTTACAATAAATTAACCCTCAAAATTCCTGTCAAAATACACTCTTTTCAAACGGTGGGACGAAATACAATATAAAGGTTCCTAACCTGAACCAACCACGCCACCAATCCAAAATTGACGTTTCAAATCTAATGAAACTGTTAGAACCCTCTCCAATACTCAGATCAAAAAATATTAATCGAAGTCAAACCTATTCTTTTAAGGACACTCAAAATCAAAAACTCAACAACATACTCCCAAATGCCCTGGAGATCGTGTCAATTCTTCCTCAATTCGTAAACCAGATAAAGCAATCACATGGAGAAGCAAAATAGTTAAAACATAGAAAATTCTAAAATCAAAATGAGGATCATTACATAAAGGTAGAGTGATTGTTTAATAGATCCTCGATTGAAGTAATTATATACACTTTTATACAAGATTGATATATTGTTTACAAGGATGTTTACCATATTGTATAATATTAATGAGACCGGATGTATATTATAACATTGTTGCAATTTTATTTTATTTTTTGAAAAAAGAAGTTAGGGAGACAAATATAAATTTAAAATATAATTACGTGTTGGGTTGCATATTAAATTTTTTCTAAAATATATATTTTTGAGGAAGTGCTCATCTTATCCCTGTCCGTTAAGGCTGGCAACAAATCGAAATCGATTCCGCCGGACTGGTTTGACCGAAGCTAGAATCGGTACCAGAACTGCCTCATCGAAATTATCGGTGAAATCGATGTTACCGGAATCGAAATACCAAAATTTTTGCTTCCAATGCACCGGTCCGTTGGTTATTGGTGTGGAACCGGTTTGGATCAGAACGATGCCGGATTTATACCGAAAGAGATGCTGGAGCTGGTAAGTTATGTACAGTTCTTGACAGTTTTTTTCTTTTTAATTTAAATTATATATATATATATATATATATATATATATATATTAACTTATATAATTTATATAATAAATTAATATAATATTAATAAGTTTAAGTTATGTTTAAGTTATTTTATTTATATATTAAAAAGTTAATCTAATATTAATAAGTTTAAGTTTAGTTAAGTTAAATTTATATAATAAATTAATATAATATTAATAAGTTTAAGTTATTATAATTAAGTTTAAGTTATTATCCAAAATTTCAATTCCAAGATCCAAAATTTCAATTTCAAAATCCAAAATTTAAAAAAAAATAGTAACGGACATCAGTCTTCACTTCGCCGGATCGGAATCAGTCAATCGGAATCAAAATTATCAAAAATTTTGGATGGTTTGCACCGGTATCATATTTTGGATTATTGGGTATCGGTATACTGGTACCAACCAACACCGTTGTGTTACCGCTATCAAAACGTCACCAAAAATAGAGTAACTAGACCAAAATAGAATTTTTCGATTTCATTGCCAACCTTACTATCCGTAGATCCCAATGCAGAAATTATACTAGCACCAGTTCATTTATAATATGATAAACTCTTTTATGAAATATCTAGCGCATTATTTTTATTTTAAAATAATTTTTTTTAGATAAGAGGTGGGGACACAGATTTATCGAAATTCATCGCACTGGAAGGTAGGAAAAAGGTATTAATGTTTGATTACTACTATATATAAGGGCCAGTTAGCTGGCACCTCAAGCAGGCAGTTGATGGTTATCATTCCTGCTTTCAGTTGTCTGCTTGCTCGTGATTTTACTATATCATTTTTAATTAATTATTATATATTATTTACGTATTAGAAAATTAATAATATTTAATAAAAAATAAAATACACATTTATGACATTTCTGCTTTAGCTGCATTGACCATAATTTTACTATATCACCCCTAATTAATTATTATAAGTCATCTAAGTATTAAAAAATCAATAATATTTAATAAATAATATAAAATAAATATACAATAATAAATTAACTATTGATATTTTAAATTAATTTGACATCTTATATGAGACCCACTTAAATTTTTTTCACATGTATTTTTTATAGCAATTTTACTGTATCACTTCTAATTAGTTATTATGAGTTATTTAAGACATGTCTGCCTCGCTACTTCAATCGTGATATTTGATTGACTCTCGAAATTATATCAGTGTCGCTTAAAATGGAAAAGAAGAAAAAGTATTATAAATCACAATAATTAAAAATTTAAACTATTTTTAAAATATAATTGACTATCAATGCCACAAAAGTTTGAACAAGAAGAGTATTATAGATTATAACAGCTAACAATTTAAAATATTAAATTATAATGTGCAAAAAGTATTATAAATAACAATAGCTAATAGCTTAAAAAATCTAAAACCTATTAAAAATATAATTGAGTATCTAAATTTAATTTAATTAATTTTTTAGCTTTAACTTGTTATATATATATGAAAATTTTGTAAAAAGTATTATAAATTACAATAATTAATAATTTAAATTATTTGGAGACACATAAAAAATCTTGGTTGAATTTTTATCAGTCAACAAAAATTGAGATATATCATTTAAAAATTTCGTGAAAAGTAATGTAAATCACAATAATGCAACATTAATTGGGATACATTATTTGAAAATTTAATGAAAAATAATATAAATCACAATATTTATCAATCTAAAATATTTGAAAGATGCAGAAAAAATTTGCTTGACTTTTCAAATTCTATCGATGACATATTATTTGCGATAGAGCGATAATACTTGAAAATTACATAGAAACTCGTATAAATCATAAAATAATTAAAAATTTAAAATATCTAAAATTATATAACAAATTTGATCAACTTTCTCAAATATTCCATCAGTGTCACATAAATTGAAACAAAAAACTAGCATAAAGTGTCCGAAATTATGTAAAAAATACTATAAATCAATAACTAATAACGTAAAATATTTCAAAATATATAATTTTTTTTTATTGATTTTCAAATTTCATCTACACCACATAAATTGAAATAAAAAGTAACATATATTGGGCCCTTACTGACACGAGTTTTATCATCTAGTAATTGATAATAATGACGAGTATAGGCAATAATAAACGTAGTATCGAATAATTGGTTATAACTATTGATCTGAAATGTTTCTTAAATAAAATAATCAGTTTTACTTATTTCATTATGAAATGTTTTTCTTGAAAAATATGTCAATGAACACTAATATATGAAGAAGAATAGTTAATAATATGAATGTTGAAAACAAAATTTGAGACTTGAAACATGCGCGAAATGTTTTTCTAAAAATGATATTTGCTCTCTCTTCTATGCGAGATTGCTATATGATTGTATGCAAATAGTTTAATTGAGTATGACAAGTTTATGAAATTTTGCACTAAATCAATAGTAAAAAAAATTCATCTGGAATGCAAGAACTATAACTTGATCTTTTTGAAGAAAAAAAAGAGTTCTTTGGGAAAAATTATAACACCGTTTCTCTATTAAGTTTTTTGTGTAAATATACGTTAGAAATCACAAGAGATTGGATATAAATAAAATTAAAACTCAAAGAACAAAAGGATGCAACTTTTGATGGACACCTCTTCATAAAAGACACCTTTTTCTAATTTTTTTTTTTATTAATTTAAATAAAAAAAATTAAAAATTTCTGAATTTAACATAATAAAAATCGAGAGATGATTTTCGATAAAAACAAACATTTTCATGCAAAAACATTTCACGTGGTGTTAATAAATCGACGTTTATATTATAAACACCTGATTACATTTTGAAACTTATGTTTTAGCTTGGAAATAAAATAAAGAAATTAAAAAAGACTAGCGTTCAAAGCCTCGGTGATGGAAGCAATATTTAAAATTCATGGGGTTTCAATATGATTTATAGAGATAATATTTCTTGTGTACGCATTAGTCGTCCATCATGGTAAACGTGTTTGATCATTGATCTACGAATTTGAAGAACGTAGACTATACTCGTTACCACTCTTACTGCACAAAAAGGTGTACCTGTTTGATATGAAAGAAAATATTTTTAAAAATAATTTTTTTATTAAAAATAATTATGTTATTCTAATTAAAATATTTTTAAAATTATTTTTTAAAACAAACTTTTTAAAAATGAAAACACATGGCTTCACTGGCTAGTGAGAATAGGAAATTGACCTTTCAAATTCATTGACCTCGGCTCACTCTTCCTTATTCCTTTAGTCACCATATTTGCAATTCACTCCACGTAATATATATTATTTTCTTATAAGGTTATATATAAATATTTTTAGAATACTTCCTCCATTTAAAAAAGAATGACCTACTTTGGCTAAACATAAAATTTAAGAAAATTATAAAGACTTTTGAATCTAGTGGTCTTAAAGTAAAGTAGTGTCAAATGTACCAAAATGCCCTTTAATCTTGTGGTCGTAAACATGCCATGTGGAAAGTTGAAATTAAAGTATTATCAAAAAAGAAAATAAATCATTCTTTTTTTAAACGGATTAAAAAGAAAAGTAGGTCAATCATTTTGAAATGAAGGGAGTACTATTTTTGTTGGTTACTTATCAAATATGAAAAAACTAAACAAAAATTCATTTAATTCGTAAAAGAAAGATTCGAGTCATACAAGACACACGCTAAGTAGAATCCCCCAACCATTAGACGATACATAGTTTTTTAACATTACACAATAGTTCTAAGTCACAGCTACTTTAACTTATGGAGACAGAATTTGGACATAAAGGGATAGGGGAAAGAGAAAATGAAGAATTTTTGTCATATGATAATTGAAATGATTTTGTGGAGTTTTATTTTAAAAGGCCGATGACAAAAAAAATGAAGAAGATATTAATTCCAAGTGTATTTGGTGGCAAGGGACGAATACATTCAATTTTCTTATATTGGATTGATTAAAATATTTTATAATAAAAGAATATGTTTCTTAAAATCCAGAAAAATAAATTTTATAAGTCATTTCAAGCAGTGGCGGATCTACATGTATTCCAGGGGTTCATCCGAACCCCTTCGTCGGAAAATTATACTATTTTTACATGTTAATTTTTTTTTTTTATGTATAAATAATAGAGGCTGAACCCATTCGATTAGTCCGTATATGTACTATTGAACCCCCTCACTGAAAATTCTGGATCCGCCCTGATTTCAAACGTATTGCTCCGATCCAACACTACTAACATAATGTCCTCCTATATTACGTTAAAGATTCTTTTGAATATTATCTTTTTACTACTTACTTGTCAAGTATTAGAAATAAATTTACAAAAACTACATAAATATGTTCTAAAATAACATTTTTCATGAAACATTTTTCCTCGTATATATAAACTTTCAATTCTGAGTTAATGTTTGATGAGCTTAACACTTGTTTGTTGTCAATGTAAAAAATATTTCTATGATTGATTTTCTTATAAATAAGCATTACCCGATTATCTGAAAAAAAAAAATGATAACTTGCTACAATAAATTAAAATAAATTATTCATATTAAAAATGTACAATAGATTAAAATAAATTTATAATATTACAAATGTTACGCTATCAATATAATCCATGTTTTTTAACGGTAAATCATTATGTTCATTGTGTAAGCAATTTTGAGGATTTCGATTACATCCGAAGGCTTGATGACAATCCATAAAGATGTGTTAACCATCAAACAGTATGTCGGTTGGATTCTTCGATGAAACGCATAATGCCCACATATATTATTTTAATATAATCTAAATTTGTTTTTGTCATATAGTGTAAGACTTGATCATAATGACTAAACTAGCTATCATTCTCAGTGGCAGCATATGAATTCTTTTGCTATATTATATCATTTTCCAGAATCCATTCCGCCGTGTGACCGTGCCCTATAATGTGTGCCTGCGTGCCATAAGTTTAATCTCCACATTTTTTCTGGAACGTACAAAGAAAATCAGTTAACCACGTCAAACAGATAATTGGAATTAAATCAACAACAACAACATACTTACTATATCTATTTTCATTAAAATGGGGTATGAAAAAAATAAAGTATTCATTAATCTGTATCATTATCTCAGTTGTGAGGTAGAAAGGTTGTTTTTGAAAGACTCCCAACTCAAGATAGAAATTTAAACCGATTGGAAAAAAATTCAACCATAATCAGTTTGGTTTGGTTTTAACTAAAACATATCAACTGGACCTATTTGTATACAATCTTTATAATTATTTTATGTAATTTATAAATATATTTTAATTATAATTTTTCATAGTTTTATTTATTAACATATTATTTCAAGCTTATACTTAGAATTTTAAATGGTCCAATAAATGGCTTTCTATTTTTAAGCTTATACTTAGAGAAAGGAGGACCGGAGCTCTAAGTCCGAATTTGAAAACCCTTCTGATAATATATGTGGGTGTTGGATCGGGTCACTTATTTGGGACGGAATTTGAAAACCCTACTTATATTATATGTGGGTGTCGGATCGGGTCACTTATTTGGGATGGTCCATTTGTTATTTACTTGGGTCAGATTTTGATTTTTGATTTGTAAGGTGGGATGACCCATCATGTTTTAGACTTATGATTCATTAATAAAATCTCAAATTAAACAAAAAAAAAAGTAGTATTGAAAGAACATATAATATTCTCTGGATTTCGTAAAAGGGACAACTAATTAAATAAAAATAATTTTAGAAAAAGGACTAACTAAATGAAACGGAGGGAGTAATACTTATAGTTCATACTTATTTGAACGTATGACAAAATTAATTTAATTTGGTATTTGAAAAATCCCAACCAACCCCACTATATACACCTCTATTTTATTTATTAATTTACTATTAGCACAGTCGAGTATTTATTGTTAAAGAAAGGACTATCGTTAAGTGAAATAGTAACATCATATGATGTTATGCTTCATATTAAGTGAAACGAAGTTCATACTATTACATTGGTAAGGCTTGATAGAAATACTTATTTGTCCAAATTCTAAAATGTTGCATAGTTAAAGCATTGCTGCAAAGTGTGCCAAAGTTGAAAATGTGAATCCATGCAGTTGAAGTTGACAACAAAGTTGGATCTAATACATAGGGCTTGCTTACTTGTTTGGCAGAGAAACTTCAAGTTATTCCACTTCCAATAGTTACCTTATCAAAATTTTACGGCCAGCCAGCATGTAACAAGCTACACAGGTAAAATATTGTCTGGGAGGAGAACGTCACATTAGATTGGATGATGAGATGTGATCTTAGGTGGATTTATGCACCTAAATGTTGTCATCCAGCCTTAATTAGCTTAGTTTTGAGAACTTTTCATGTGCATAATGAGTTGATATTTGTGTAATTAGGCATATAAGTGTTAATTTATATATTTCTAATGTTTAAGGTATTTTCAAAACAAGTTTGGAAGTAAAATGTTCACTTAGAGTTTAAACAGGGAAACTAGCATTCTTAGCTTGATCTATGTGTTGTTCTAGTTTGTCTTATTGGATTCTAGTGTGTTGTAAGCTCTAATTCGTGGTGTTTTATGTTACAGGAAGCTTTGTGAGATTTATACTTGATAATGGGATGAAATACAAGTTAATTTTGAAGAGGAAAAGCAACCACGAGGCAAGGAATGAAAGGGAAAATGAATGGAGTAAACGATGTCCAAAGCTGGAATTTCGGAGCTTAGGAGCGTGCCACGCCCTCAAGCCTCCGCTTTAAGGGATTACCACACCCTTATTCAAAAATGAAATTTCAAATTTCAGTGTGTCACCACGATAGGCACGTGACACTCTCCGTATCCCCTACGATAAGGGCGCGACACGTTGGTGCGTCAATTTTGGCCAGCTTATTCTTAATATAAATAGAACACTCCTATTCTTTTGTATACACCTTGGAAGACCTTTTGAGATTGGAATAAACTTAAGGAGGCTTCTCTTAGGGTTTTTATCCTTGTTTTTAGTTTATGTTTGTATTATTTACATGGATCCACTATTGTTATTCTTTGTAATTCCATGAGTGGCTAAATACCCTTATCCAGGGTTGAGGCAAAGAATAGGAGTACTTAAACTAGTAATTAAGTTAGTTTATATTATTTATCATTATTGGTTGTTCATATATTCTTGTTATTTGCTATTCTACGGATTCATGACCCTTAGAATAAACACATATTTCTATTGTGAGCCCGAAGGAGGAACACTATAATAGAATATGGAATGTATGGAATAGGATCTTAATCATTGAACGAATTGAAGTTAGGATTTGCATTTAGGATAAGAATATACCTAATTTGCCCTATTTGATTTATATATAGAAAGAAATACAAATGTATTTAACTTAGTCTTGCATTCCCGCTCAATGAAGTAGTTGTAAGGCTAGGTTAAATAGTTGATTAGAGGCTTCAAAGACCAGAATTATGCTACCAACCCCGTGAATCAACAACCCAGATAATTAACTAACAAAATTATATAGCTAAATAGGATTGTTTGTAGTGCCTTAACCCTGGGTTTCTCCCTATTATTGTTCAAGCACTTTACATTACTGCATTCTTTACTTTTAATCTTAGTTTACAAGTTTCAAACATTAGTGGTTACTTACCACTTGTTTAATCTTTGTAGTGAACTAAAATTGGATAGTTGTTGAGCATAAGTATTCGTAGGATTGATACTTGGATTTTAAAGGCTATTTTACTACTTGATTGACCACATACACTTGCATGTGCGCTTAGGGCCAACAATTTTTTGACGTCATTATCGGGGACTTGTATATTGGCAACTGTCTTAATTTTAGTTTTGCTATTTGATTTCTTAAGTGCTAACTACTTATTCTTAGCTTCTGAATTTGTAGGTTCAGGTTTGAAAAGAAAGTAATCTGGAAAGGAAAAGGTATTTGGTTGAACCATATCCCGAACTTGAGTGATGCTTACACCAATTGAGGAGAAAAATCATACTTCCCTACCAGATACCTCAAAATTCAGCAAGAGGAAGATATTCCTACACCCATGACTGAAGACCCACCAGCTCACAGGACATTACGCAAAGTGACAATCCTACTCGCAACTAATGTTATCTCTACCATATGCAGACCGACACCTGGAGGTAGATTTGAGCTGATACAAAACATGGTGCAACTTTTGCACAACAGTGGGTAGTTTACTAGTTTGTCACATGAGGATCCATAGGTCCACTTACAGATTTTCTTAGAGATCAGTGACACGTTTATCCCCAATAGAGCCTCTATATATTATATTAGGCTCACACTCTTCCCTTTCTCACTTCTGAGGGAAGTAAAGAAGTGGTTGAACGCAGACCTAGCAAGTTCCATCACTACATAGGATGATATGGAAAGAAATTTCCTCATTTATTTCTTCTATCCGACAAAACTGCAAGGTTACGTAGTGAGATTTTGAGCTTCAATCAGAAGACAAATAAGAATTTGTATCATACTTGGGAGAGGTTCAAACCTCTTCTCAGGGACTATCCATATCACCAATAGTCTAATGAGGTATTAACCCATACTTTTGTTGAAGCTTTGGACCATAATACAAATAATTTTTTAGATTTAGCTGTAAGTGGTCAAGCATTGATAAAAACTTATTATGAGCTCTATATCTTGTTGAACGAAATTACACAAGGAAATTTGGACTGGTATGGTGATATGTCAAGAAGTAAACTAAAAAAGCCAACAGGGATAATTGAAGTTGATTGTGTCACAGCCTTAGCCTCCCAATTGTCAACTCTTCAAAATCAGATTGCCAACAGAGATAATTGAAGTTGATTGTGTCACCACCACAACCATTCCCTCAAAGGCTTAAGAAGGCCAAGAAGGATGCATGTTTTAAGAAGTTCTTTGACACGTTAAGAAAATTTCACATTAATCTTCCTTTGTTAGATATTTTATAGGGTATGCCTAAGTATAATAAGTACTTGAAAAATGTGGTGATTAATAAGATGAAGCTTCAGGACATTGAGATGGTGGCACTTACTGAGGAGTGTAGTTCGATGGTGATAAGAAGGATACCTAAGAAATTAAAGGACTCAGGGAGTTTCATCCTCCCTTTTTAAATTGGTGATAATGATGTGGTCCATGCCTTGAGTTATTTAGGGGGAATAAACTTGATGCCCCTATACGTTTTCAATACTCTTGGTTTCAGGAAGTCTAGGCCGTACTTTGCGATACTCTAAATGGCAGACAAAACCATAGTTCAGTCCAAAGAAATCATTGAGTACGTACTCATTAAGGTTGGTAAATTTGTTATTCCTACTAAATTTATTGTTCTTGATTGTGATGCAGATGATTGGGTGCCAATCATATTGGGGTGCCTATTCTTGGCGATGGGAGGAACACTGATTGATGTTAAAGAGGGCACTCTTAAATGAGACTAGATAACGAAGATGTGGCCTTAAAAAAGTATACAAACCACTCAATCCACCTTCGCACAAAGATTTATATATGATCACAAAAACAGAATGGATGTGTAGGGTAGAGTCCAAACAACAAATAACCTCTTTGGACTATCTCATAGAGTTGCCCAAACATCTATTTAAGCCCGACGTTGTGAAAATTAAGAGTTAAAAAAGATGCAGACCTTGAATGTACTCACTCAAGAGGTTAGAAAAGAGTGACAAGATGACCTTTGAGTATGAGAAAAAGAATGACGAAATATGATTGAGATGTAGTGATGTGGGTCATGCTGTGACACTAAATCAGGCGCTGCTTGAGAGGCAACCCAAGTTAAGGCAGGTATTTTATATTCATATTTTAGTTTTTACTTCACTTTTGTTTTTGTTTGTTTTGAGGCACAGGTTGATGGAAATTTTGAGTACTAGAAACCTGAGCTAAGGAGCATGGTAAAGACTGTGTGTATGGTTCGACTTCATTGATGATTAAATATGCTACTAGATAGGCCTAGAGGCCTCAGAGAGTATTTTTATCCTTTCTTTTGAGTATATTTTGGGGATAATATGTATTTTTAAGTATGGGGTGGGGAATCTTCCCATGGTTTAGGGTAAAGTGCTACTATAGGATTTTAGTTCTTAGCCGTTTCTTAGTTTTTGACGAAATTTGAAAAAAAAATATTTTTTTTTTTAGTTTTTAGTTTTAGATTTTGATGTTAGTTTAACGGGGGCATACTACACCCACCCCTTGGTTGTTCTTTTTGACTCTTTTCCATGGGGTCACCCTACGAACCTAGTATCCCTTTTTTGTTCTTTGGAGTAAATTTTAAAATTATTGTGTGTTAGGAATAAGTGAGATGTTCTTGCTATATGCTATTTATGATTATATGATGCAAGTGGTTTCAAATGTGAAAGTATGTTGAATTTGTTGAATGACTACTTTTGAGACTCTTAGGCTCATGTTTATAACTATTGTGCGATGTTGGCTTAATTCTAAATTCATGTTGTTGCTTGGTTTAGAGTATATAATGATCTATTTTGAGTATGTATGTTGTATGAGCGAGTGAGGTCTTTTGTTGTATTCCTTATTGTATATTAATGTCAAGAACTTACCTGGTGTGTATGGAAAGCAAAATAAAGAATTTGAGTTTAAGAGATGATATATGCATTTCTTTGATAGTCATGTTTCTTACCCTCTTTAATTTACCCTTATGTATAATCCTAGTTAGCCCCATTGAGCCTTTGGATCTTATTCTTTGGTAGCCTTATATGTAGCCTATTTCCCTTCTCTGGTTGACCATAATTTGATCCAAATCCCCTAAGCACTTTAGTTAAAAAATTGATGAGGTTAAGGAGTGTAAAATTGAAAAAGAAAAAGGTGTAAAAGCAGTAGCTATTGGTATTGAAAAAGTTTATCTGTTGGGGTTGGGAGTAATATAATGAAAAGAAAGAAAATTGTGCAAAAAATCTATTCATGTTTTGATAGAGAGTACTCCCTCCTTAAATCATGTGAACTAACTTAAAGAGATGGAAAAAAACAAAAGAGATGTGGGAAGATAGAGGTAGTGGAAGTTTGGTTGTTAGAGGAATGTTCAATGTTGAGTGTGATGTATTAAAGTGCTTAGGGAAGATAGTCACTATTACTGTCCAGAATAGTCCTAACCATCCCTTAGCCTACATTACGACCCATAAAGTCCTATTTGGTCTTAAGCCTTAACATTTTGATATTGGTATAGTTTTAAACTAAAGGCAAGACTATGGTTTATCTTATGTGACATCTGAACTCTTTGTGAAATTGAACGTAATTTTATTCTTATACCCATTCTTGTTATAAATTGCATCTAGGTGAGTGAATATGGGTATCTTTTTTATGGTGAAGAAACATGATTGATGATAGTTAGGTACCTTATATGATCTATTTGATTGATTAATATTCATGAGCTTGCAAACTTGGTGGATTATATTCTTGAGGTTAGGATGTTTTGAAAAAGAATTCTTGAGCTTTCAAGTGTATATGACATGCTTAGTGTAAAACTTGCTATTTGTGTAGTCATTGTAGTGCTAGTTTGAGTGTCTTGTTTATAGTAGAAATATCGAAATCCTCCTTGTGATGGTTCTTAAGGTAGAGAATTTTTTGAGGATGAACAAGGCTTTAAGTGTGGGGTGATGAACTTAGGTGGATTTATGCACCTAAGTGTTATTATCTAGCCTTAATTAACTAAGTTTTGTAGGAATTTTTATGTGCATAATGAGTTGATATTTGTATAATTAAGCAACTAAGTGTTAAATTACATATTTATAATGTTTAAGGTATGTTCAAAACAAGTTTGGAAGCAAAATGTTCACTTAGAGTTTAAATGGGAAACTAGGATTCTTAACTTGAGCTATGCGTTGTTCTAGTTTGTCTTTTGGATTCTAGTGTGTTGCAAGCTCTAATTCATAGTGTTTTATGTTATAGGAAGATTAGTGAGATGTTAAAATTCATAATAGTATGATATATAGGATGATTTTAAAGAAGAAAAGCAACCTTGAGTCAAGGAACGAAAGGGCAAATGCATGGAGTAAATGATGTCCAAAGATAAAATACGGGAGCTTAGGGGCATGCCACGCTTTCTAGCCTGCACTTAAGGGCGTGCCTGTAAAGACCCAAAAACCAAGGGTCATGATGGAACTAGTCACGACAAGCCTTGACAAGTAAGTCTATCACCCAAACTGATACATAATGAGAGGTAATACCAAAACCCAAGGCAAGACTCTTACAATAGAGTCGAACCACACAAATATAACAAAAGTGGAGATATATAACCAAGTGTACCATACAATAATCCCAAAACCTAGTGTCACAGTGTAAGAACTAACTGGTACAACTCAAGGTAAAAAATAAGTAAGATATCCAAACAGTAACAAAATGCTTTCTCTGAATATAAGTAAGACATAGTCTAGATAAGAAAAGGTTGAAATCAACTCCGGATGCATAGATCAATTGCTACCTCGAATGGGCTCCAAGTATCGCCTGAATCAACTACCGTTAGGTGTCCTTGTACCTAGATCTGCACCATAAGGGTGCAATAGAGGTAAGTACGGTCCACTTGTACTCAGTAGGTATCATAGGCGGACTAAGCGAAGTAGAAAATAAAGCATATAAAATACACATTAAGGGCATACCACTTGCAATCTGAAAATGTCCCAAACGACAAACCACGTCTCCATTAACAGTTCTACAATATTCACATATACCACTCACAAATACAACAAGAAAACATAAGTATAAAGATATCACACATACAGGTACGAAGAAAGTAATTCACGTAAACAAATATCATATCAAGGACAACGCTACATACAAAGAAACCACAAGGTGTATAATAAAATAAAATAATAATAATAATGATGATTCACAAGGTCATCGCACAATCTTCGTATACATTTACTGAACTATGCTCCCGAGGTAGGATCCATGTGAGATTCATCAACCCATCTATAATCCATATCCAATACCATATCCATATCTCCTCTTCGGCGTATCCATCGGTAGAGGGTTTTAAAGATGTCACATTTTATATAAAAAGCTAGTGTTTTCAATATTTCTATGGTGGTACCAACGTTTCATGAATGTATGTGATATGAGGATGTAATGCTCACAAACAACCAAAAGTGAGAATTTCCATATCCTACCAATATGTCAACTAAGTGAGCCAAAATCCAATAAATATTCCAACCATCCATGAAATCCAACATAATCCACATGCCAATAGAGTAAAATACACCAAAATATACCATTCATACCATATTAGGATTTTTCATCAAACAAGATACAACTAATTTCACATACACAAGGCCAACAATATCATATAAGACCCCACGCGGTCGCACATAACAATTAACATCTTAAAACCACTAATTAACAACAATATAGGCCCCCCATAGGCACAACATAATAATATAGACATTTTCATGATTAGTTTTCACACCCTTAATATGATTTTTATACTAATATTAACTACCCCACCCAACCTAAAGAAAGTTAATTCATAACCTACCTTGAATGCGTAAAACCATACTGAACAACCTTCTATACAGAGCTTTTCTCTCACGAACTGACCCAGATTCAACTAAAACATATAAATATAGAATCTATGCGTCGAAAAAAGCTAAGAGACACATATTGCCTATTTTTGAGTTGGGGTGAAGACTGACCCCCGAAATGGGTTTTTAAAAAAAAGAAGGGTATAATCGTAATTTTAGTCCAAAAATATTTTCCCAAGATTAATGAAACTTATAGAAGAAAACCTAAGTGAAAATGATTTGAAATTAGGGTTTGAATCAAAGAAATACTATTTTTAGGCCTTACGTGCCAAAATCCCCAAATTTCACCTTTAAATCTATCTTAATGAGGTTTAAATGATATAAACTAATTGAAATGGGATTTGGGGCTTACACAAGCTCAAATATGGAAATAATTGCTCAAAAACTCAAAAACCCAAGCTCCAAATCTCAAAAATAGTGAAACATCACGAAAAAAGTGTATTTAAATGACCTAGGCATCTCTTAAGCGACTATCGCTTACACGACCAGGTGTCACTTACACAATACTTCTCCCCGTCAGCAATTGCCACATAAGCGACCCTGTCGTCTCTTAAGCGATAATTGTGTACACGACAGAGGATTCGCGTAAGCAATATTTTGCTGCACGGCTGGGTGGCTTAAGTGACCAAAATGTCGCTTCAGTGGCTACCAGCTGAGTGGTGCACCAGCTGGAGACTTAGAGAACTCCAAGTCTCCGCTAATCCATCAGATTTCATCTGAAATCCCGAGAATGCAAACGAACTATGCTACCCTATCAAATTCGACACTTCAAACTTAATGGCGATATTAGATAATCAAAAAAACATCATTTTCACAAAGTTGACCCCAAAACCTAATTTCACAACTTTTCGAATAAATGGTCGAAATGAGATATAAAAGTTGTAAAACCATACCAACCATATTACCAATTTAAAATTGACAATTTGAATCTATTAGCGCAGTTTGTTTTGTCATCTAATGCACAGATCAATATATGTTGACCAAAGTCAACTATAAGGCTTTTCAAGTCACCAAAAACACAATTTCACATATTTCACACTGAAATGCTTTGGAAACTGTGTCAATCATCTCCATATCCAGAAATATCACAAAGAAACCATAAGAAGGGGTAAAATAGTCAAATTACACAAAATTAAATATCTCACATGAATCATCAAAAATCAAATTGTTACATCGTCCACCACTAAAAATATAGTTCGTCATCAAACCAAAGGCAAAGGAAATATCTGAGGCTGCAAAAAGTCAGGGATAACTACGACGCATATCAGATTCGACCTCACAAGTATCCTCATCCACAGGTCTACGATTCCATTTGCCCTTAACCACTAGAATATCTATAGAACATAACTATCTAACATCCCTAGATAAAATGGATGCAGGCCCCTCAATAAAAAATAACCTCTCATCTAACCGAACTGAATTCCAACGAATGGCACGAGACTCATCCAAAATATTACGCCGAAGTATGGAAACATAAAAACTAGATGGACAACTGATAGATCCGGAGGCAAAGACAACTCTTACACCACACACTAATAGTTCGAAGAATCTCAAAAGGACCAATATACCTGGGGCTAAGCTTGTCTCTCTTTCCAAACTACATCACGCCCTTCATGGATGACACTTGAAGGAAAACTTGATTGCCTATACTAAATCTCAAGGCACAAAGTCTACGATCCACATAACACTTCTGGCTACTCTAAGCCTAGCAAACTCTATATTGAATGATCCAAACTCTATCCAAGGAGTCATAAAGAAGGTTCGTACCTTGAGATCTACGTTCAAAAACCTCAAACCTACCAATTGGAGAGTGACACTGTCTACAATGCCTCAAAATGAGCCATACAAATACTAAAATAATAACTATTACTATACTTAAACTCCGCTAAAGATGGATGCTTCTCTCACTAACTACCAAAGTCTATCATATAAGAAGGGAGTGTATTCTCCAAAACCTGAATAGTCTGCTCCGATTGACTATCAGTTTAGGGGGTGAAAGGTTGTACTAAGATTCACTCGAGTGCTTAACTCCTCCTGAAAAGCCTTTCAAAAGTGAGCCGTGAATACTAAACCTGAATTTGAGATAATAGACATCGGAACATCATAAAGATGCACTATCTCACAAAATAGATGTGGTCCAACCTCTCTGTACTAAAAGAGACCTAAACCAAAATGAAATAAGAAAATTTGATTAATCGATCCACGATTATCCAAACACTATAAGAACTATGTGAAGTATGAGGCAACCCCGTCACAAAGTCTATAGTGATCCACTCCTATTTCCAATCGGGAATGGGTAACCTCTGAAGTAAACCACCAGGCCTTAACAGCTCGGTCTTTACCTATTGGCAACATAAGTAACAATCTACAAAGTCTGCTACATCCTTTATTGTACCTTCTCACCACTAATACTTCCTCAAATCATGATACATCTTAGTCACTATTAGATGGATAGAATACCTAGAACAATGGGCTTCCTCCAAAATCAATGTAATCCAGTCACCCACTCTCAGCATATAAACTCAGCCTCCAATCCTCAAAACACCATCAGAATTAAGTGAGGATTCCTTAGCCTCACCACTCAACACCTTATCCTGAATAAATCTTAATCCAGCATTATCAAATTAATAATTTCGAATCTTCTCCATCAAAGAAGACCTATAAAACACACCTAAGTGTCGAAATATCAAGCCTAACCACCTGGTTAAGCAAAGACTGCGCCTCTAAGCCCAAGGGCCTTTCCTAGGTCAAAAATTTTGCCAAACTACCTTTGCTAGTCTACTTTCGGCTCAAGGCATTTGCAACCTTATTAGCCTTGCTCAGACGATAAAGAATAGTCAAGTCATACTCCTTAAGCAACTCAAGCCAATGGTGGTGCCTCATATTAAGATCTTGCTGGGTGAAGAAATACTGAAGGCTACGATGATCCGAGAAAATCTCATAATGGACTCCATACAAGTAGTGCCTCCATAACTTTATAGCAAATACAACCGCATAAAATTTCAAAAAATAGGTAAGGTGATTCCTCTCATGGGGCCTCAACTAATAAAAATCATACATAATCACCTTACCCTCCTAGATCAACACAACACCTAATCCAACACTGAAGCATTACAAAAGATGATAAAACCCATACCCTCATTAGGCAAAGTCAAGATAGGAGCTGATGTCAACAAATCTTTGAGCTTTAGAACTCTCGCCTCACAAGCATTAGACTACTGAAATAAAGTTTTCTTTTGAGTCAACTTAGTTAATGGAGCTAGAATAGATGAAAAATCCTTTACAAAACGTCAAAAGTAACCTACTAAGCCAATAAAACTCCAAATCTCAATGTGCGAGGTAGGCCTAGCCTAATCAAGAACTACTGTAATCTTGGCCGGATCAACCATAATGCCATCCTTAGTCATCACATGACCCAAGAAAAAGACATACTCCAACCAAAACTGAAACTTGGAGAACTTAGCATACAACTTCTCATCCCTCAGTCTTTGAAGCATAATCCATAAATGCTCCTTATAATTCCTCACTCTTCGAATACCAATATATTATTTATAAATATAATTACAAAGGAATCGAGATACAGTCAGAATACCCAATTCATCAACTCCATGAACGCAGCTGGGGCATTAGTCATCCCAAAAGACATGACCAAGAACTCATAATGACTGTATCAAGTCTGAAAAGTTGTCTTAGGAATATATGAAGCTCTAATCCTCAGCTGGTTAAACCTAGACCTCAATCAATCTTCGAAAACATAAAGCACCCTGAAGTTGATCAAATAAATCATCAATACAAGAAAGAGGATAATTATTCTTAACCGTCACCTTATTTAATTGCCGATAATTAATACACATATGCATAAACCTATCCTTTTTATTCATAAAAAAGATAGGCACACCCCAAGGTGATATACTAGGTCGGATAAATCCTTTATCTAACAACTCCTGCAACTGATCCTTTAATTTTTTCAACTTTGCTAGGGCCATCCTATAAGGAGGAATAGAAATATGTTTGGTGCCTAGCTCAACATCAATGGCAAAGTCAATATCATGATCCGAAGGCATACTAAGCAAATCCATGAACTCACAGATAACGCGAATAGAGTGGAAAGAGGAGATGAAGCAATACAAGTATCATGAATATGAGGCAAATAAGACAGGCATCCCCCCTAACCAAGTGGAGATTATGAATATAAGGTATAAATCTCCCAGGATCCAAATAATACACACCCTTCCAAGCTATCCTTAGCACACCCGAAAAAGCTAAAGTCATGGTCTTAGCATAACAATCAAGGACAACATGGTAAGAAGACAACCAATCCATACCTAAGATGACATCAAAGTCAACCTTATCTAAGACAAGTAGATCTACCCAAGTCTCACACCTTGTAAAAGTTACAATACAATATTGGTACAACCGATCCACCATTAAAGAGTTTCCTACAGGGTTAGATACATAAATAGGCATCGCAAGAGGCTTACTAGTAGAACCAAAACCTGAAGAAAATATGCAGAAACATAGGATAAAGTCAATCCCAGATCAGAAAACATAGATGCAAATGTAAAATAAATAGGGATGGTATCGGTAATAACGATATCAAAATCCTCTGCCTTTGGTCTGGAAGGTATCACATAACACTGTCCACGATCACCAACTGCCTGAATATCCCCATAACTACCACTCCAGGCACCACTACCTCTGCTGTGCACACTTTTAATAGAACCTCTACCCCTCATAACTAAAATAAGAGTAGCTCTAAACATAGGGTGGGGCCAATCCAAGGCCAAATGGACAACCTCATTACATACATATCAAACTCTATAGCCCAACTCAATACGAGAATATACGGCTAGGCTAGAATGACCACCTAAAGCTGTAGAACCAAAAGGTCACTACTTGAACCCTACAAAGCTATCTGAATGGGTCTACCATAATACCCATAAAAATCTCAAGAATACCTACTTTAAGAAGGGTTAACTTTGAACTCGCCCTAATAGTGCTACTTTTTAGCACCTCTTTGAGATACTTGATGAATAGACTCAGTCATCTAAGCATGATCCACTATACTCTAAAATAAAGCTCTATACACTACCATCTGAGTCATAATTAGCTGAAGGAAACATCTAACCCCTTCACAAAATTCCATATCCTTTTAGATTTGATGGAAATGCTAGTATAAGAATATCTATACAAGGCTTGTAAGCGTGACTCATACTCTACAATAGTTATGGAGCCCTACTCTAGGTGATCAAACTCATATATCATTTGATCTCTCGGTATGTAAGGCATAATCCTCCCCAAAAAGGCCTCAATAGACTGATCCCATGTCATCTCAAGAGAATCTAGAGGTTTGCAACCAATAAGTGACCTCTACCAATCTCTCACATCTCTCAACTGATAAGTAGTATGTGCGATACCATATGACTCTAGCGAACCTAGTTTATGCAACTTCTCATAATAATCAATCAAGAACTAACAGGCATCCCCGCCCACAACACCGCTGAACCTAGAGGCCCCCAAATAAGTGAATCTCTTAAACCTCTTTTGATCCTTAAAAGATATAACTGTACTCATAATAAGAGAAAGCACATTGAATTTAGCTGGATGCAATTCCACCTAAGGAGGAAGCATTGATGAAGGCAAAACTTTTGATCTCATGAAACCATACTTAGATGTAAGTGCTGACAGAGGAAATATACTTCGAGTCTATAAAGTACCAAAAGAAGATATAGTTACTTCTGGAGGATCCCTACTTGAAACTGGAGAAACCCCACAAGTAGACTCTGGAAAAGATAGAGGTATAACACTTGGAGATGGAGGAACATCAGGCATAATCAAAGGAGCACCCTATAAATAGATCAACTCTAAAACCAATAAACCCTCCAAGATTGAGGTAGAAAAACTTAGTGAAACCAGAGTAGGCCCTATATCTCCAACTACTCAATATAAGGCTCAGGAGAATATCTCTTAGTATTACCTCTAGATTGAGCAGATCCATATGCCCCTCATCTATCTCGAGCCTATCCATGACTCACAACCCACTCTCTATACTAGGATCTTTTCTTGGATAAAGGCTCTGTATCTCTAACCTCATGAGATCTAGTTTTCACTACCTGCAAAGAAAAGAGTGAAGTATGACTTTAAACACAAGGTATGGAGCAAACCCATATGATAAAGAACAAAATAAGGTAAGTTTCAAAAAGACATTTTATATCCTCTCGAAGATAGATACAAACATCTATATATCGATCCATAAGACTTTACTAGATACCCAATTCTTATACTGTTAAGACCAATGAACCTGGATGCTCTAATATAAATTTACATGAATGAAAAACCAATGGTTATGATGGCACTTATCGTGATAAGCCTTGACAAGTAAGACTATCACCCAAACTGATACATAACGAGAGATGATACCAAAACCCAAGGCAAGACTCTTAGAATAGAGTCAAACCACACAAAACTAACAAAAGTGGAGATATATAACTAAGGATACCATTAATAATCCCAAAACCTAGTGTCACGGTGTAAGAACAAATTATCACAACTCAAGGTCAAACATACAGAAGATGTCAAGAAAGGAATAAAATTCTATCTCAAAATACAAGTAAGACATAGTCTAGATAAGAAAGGTAGAAGTCAACTCCGGATTCAAAGATCAATCACTACCTCAAATAGGCTCCAAGTATCGCCTGAATCAACTGCCGTGAGGCACACTCGTACTTAGATCTGTATCAAAAGGGAAAAGTAGGGTGAGTACGATCTACATGTACTCAGTAGGTATCATATATGACTTAGCAAAGTAGAAAATAAAGCATATAGATACACACTAAGGGCACGCCACCCACAATCAGAAAAAGTCCCTAATGGTAGCCCACACCATCTTTACTAATAGTTCTACAATATTCACATATACCACACGCAAATACCATAAGGAAACATAAGTATACAGATATCATACATATAGATACAAAGAAATTAATACACGCTGACAAATATCATATCAAGGAAAATTCTACACATAAAGAAACCACAAGGTATATAATAAACTAAATAATGATGATGATAATGATGTGATGTACGAGGTCGTCGCACAATCTCCATATACACCTGTCGAGTTGTGCTCTCTAGGTAGGACCCATGGGGGGTTAATCAACCCATGTAGAATCCATATCCAATACCTTATACATATCTCTTCTCCATCATATCTATTGATAGAGGGTTTTAAAGATGTCATATTTTCTGTCTGAAAAAGCCAGTGTTTCTAATATTTCTAATATTTCCACGATGGCACCAATATTTCATGAATGTATATGATATGAGGATTTAATGCTCACAACCAACCAGAAATAAAAATTTCCATATTATGCATAAATACCAACCAAGTGAGCTAAAATGTACTCAGTATTCCAACCATCCATGAAATCCAACATAATTCATATGCCAATAAAGTAAAATACACAAAAATATACCATTCATATAATATTAGTTTTCTTCATAAAACAAGATACAACTTATTTCACATACACAAGGTCAACAATATCATATAAAATCCCACACGGTCACACATAGCAATGGACATCTTAAAACTACCAATTAACAATAACATAGGCCCCATACATGCACACCATATTAATATAGCCATTTTCATGATTACTTTTTACAACTTTAACATGATTTTGTATCAATGTTAAATACCTATCCCAGTCTGAAGAAAGTTAAGCCTTAAACTACTTCGATTACATAAAATCGAACCGAACAACTTTCTACACAGAGCCTTCCCCACACGAACTAACCTGAATTCAACTAAAACATACAAATATAGAATCTATGCATCAAAATAAAGACAATAATACCTATATTGCCTATTTTTCAGTCGGGATCAAGACAAACTCCCGGAATGAGTTTTTGAAAAAAAAAGGGTAAAATGAGAATTTTTATCTAAAAATATTTTTTTCAATATTAATGGTACTTATAGAAGAAAAGTCAAGTGAAAATTAGTTTAAATTAGGGTTTAAATCGAAGAAATACTACTTTTAGGTCTTACGGGCCAAAATCTCCAAATTTCACCTTTAAATCTAAGTCTTAATGAGGTTTAAATGATAGAATTGAAGAAAAGTATCGGAAGTAGGGATTTGGGACTTACCCACACTAAAAAATGGAGGAAATTTCTAAAAAAAATCAAAAACCCAAACTTTAAGTCTCAAAAATAGTAAGAAATCACTAAAAGGGGTATTTAAATGACCCAGGCATCGCCGGGTTGCTTAAGCGACTATCACTTATGCGAACAGGTATCGCTTATGCAATACTTTGCCTCTCAGTGGGTGTCGTATAAGTGAACCTGTTGTTGCTTAAGCGCCAGTCTTGTACACGATACAGGAGTCGAATAAGGGATATTTTTCTACACAGTTGGGTCGCTTAAGCGGTCAAAATATCGCTTAAGTGGGTGTACCAGCTAGAGACTTGGAGAATACCAAGTCTCTGCGAACCCCTTTGTACTCATCTGGAATCCTGAGAATACAAAAAACTACGCTACCTTATCAAGTTTGATGCTCCATATTTTATAGCGATATCAGATATTTTAAAAAATGTCATTTTCACAAAGTTGACCCTCGTAATCCAATTTCACAACTTTCCAAATCAAGGATCAAAATGATATATAAAGCCATAAAACCATATCAAACATATAACCAACCTAAGATTGATGTTTCGGATCTACTGACATAGTTCTTTTTGCCATCCGATGCACATACCAAAAAATATTGACCGAAATCAACTATAAGTCTTTTTAACCCACTAAAAATCACAATTTCACATATTTTATATTGAAATGTATTGAAAACCATTCCAATCATCCCCATACCCTAGAGACACATAAAGTAACCACAGGGTGTGGTAAAATGGTTAAACCACACAAAATTAAATATTTCACATAAATCACCAAAAAGTGAGTCGTTATAGTGCCATGTCCTTAGTCTCAAAATAAATTGCAAATTCCAGTATGTCACCATAATAGGAGCGTACCATGTTCCCTATCCTCTTTGTTAAGGGCATGGCATGTTGTTGTGTCAATTTCAACCAACTTGTTCCTAGTATAAATAAAACACTCCTATTTTTTGTATACACCTTGGCTGACCTTTGGGGCTTGAAATACACTTGAGAAGGCTTCTCTTAGGAATTTTATCCTTTCCATTAGTTTACTTTTGGATTATTTACATAGATTCCACTATTGTGATTCTTTGTAATTCTATTAGTGGCTAAACACCCTCATTCGGGGTTGAGGCCAAGAACCGGAGTATTAAACTTGTAATTAAGTTGGTTTTTGTTATTTATCATTATTGGTTGTTCATATATTCTTGTTATTTGTTATTCTAAGATTCACGAACCTTATAATAAACACATATTTCTATTGTGAGACCGGAGAAGGGACAATAAAATAGAACATGGAATGTATAGAATAGGATCTTAATCATTCAATGAAATGAAGTTATAATTTGCATTTAGGATAGGAATATACCTAATTCTCCCTATTTGGTTTATATATGGGAAGAAATATAAATGAAGTTAACTTAATTCTAGCATCTCCCCTCAATGATATAGTTGTAAGGTTAGGCTAATTAGTTGATTAAAGGCTTGAAAGACTAGAATCATGTTATCAACCCCGTGAATCAACAACCAAAATAATTAACTAAACCAATAAGATTATATAGCTAAGTATGATTCTTTGTAGTACCTTAACCCTGGGTTTCTTCCCATTACTATTCAAGTACTTTACATTGCCGCATTGTTTACCTTTAATTTTAATTTACAATTTTAAAAAATTAGTGGTTACTTTAGCACTTGTTTAATCATCACAGTGGACTAAAATTAGATAGTTGTTGAGTACAAGTATCAGTGGATCGATACTTGACATTTTAAGGACATTTTACTACATGGTTAACCACGTATATTTGTGTATGCTCTTGAGTACAACAAGATGTTGTGAAAAAGTAAGAGGAAATATAGAATGTTATAACATATTAAAAAGAGAGAAGTTTGAAGAAATCTAATTGACAGCTGATGCACTACATTTCACAAGCTGTAAAACAAAAATTTCAAGAGCAATAAAAACAATTGTTCCTCCAGATGAACCAAATATGAATGGCTACGTAAAAATCCACAAAATATAAAAGAATATGAGAGCACAAGTACATACAAAATATAGAGAAGATGCTAAAGCTTGCATGATGGAAGGAACACAGATAAATCATTTTTTTTAGCATTTGTCCATTTTACTTACTCAGCAAATTGTAGGTTACCTTAGAAAACTCCAAAAAGGAAATCCAATTAAAAATACAAAATCTAATAGATTGAAAGAGAAGTGAGTACTGAAAAAAGAACAAAATTATATAGAAATAACCTAAAATATAGAGCAGAGTAAGAAGAACAACAAAAAATATGTAGAAGAACAAAAATTAGCAAACTAGAGTTGAAAAAAAGAAGTTCAAGTGTCACTTGAGAACTAAATTAGTTCAAAGAAGAAGATGAAGAACTCCCATAGATGGTGTCACAATCTAAAGCTACCCCCTAATCGCGACAATGGTGCTTACGACCATAAGTAGCCATAAGATAATTCATGAGTTGGTACCTACTGTAAGCATGAACACAATAGTAATACAACATATATGCAGAAGATAAACAAATAAGATACTGAATGAATACTGAAATACACAATAAGGACATGTCTGAAATATGGGATAAAGACTGAAAGAACTGACTGACTATCTAGCTGATTGTCTAAAAGACTCTAGTCATCATGAAGAGTTGATAGGATAAGCCCCCAACTAACTTTGGTTGACTGAACATAAGGAAATACTTAAAAAACTAGGATAAAGGAATTATGTCCTCGATGTATGAGGACTCACCAATGCTATTGCTGAGTAATGCTGAGCTGTCTAAGAACGGTCAAAGAACTGAGCATTTGAACCTATGTTATAAGACAACATAACACAAAGAAAAATATGTGGTTAGTACTTTGAATGTACTGGTATATAAGATGAGGACTGGCTAAAATGCATGAGGTAACTGAGCATAAATGCATGAACGTGTAATAGTTGAGAATGCAAGACCAAGCATAAACATGTTCTTGAGATAATCTATAATTTGAAAAACCAAAAGCTGTATAACTGAATAACTGAAAATCTGTGCACTTAGTCAAGCAAACCTTAATTGAAATATACTGAATACTATACTTAGACCATAGGAGGAATCATCTAACTGACATGCCTCAATTTGAACTAAATGGGTTCCAACCTATAACCCTGGTTTGAAGGGTGTCAGTATCGTGCCATGACTACTAACACTGGCTATATGGAATTGAGACTGTGGGAAGCATTATCTAATTGACATTCCCCAATCTGAGCTAAAAGGGGTCCAACCTGTAACCCCGATCGGAAGGGTGTCAGTATCGTGCCACACGTACTGATACTGGCTATATGGATCCACTAATATGATATCCTAAAGGACTAGAGAGTCAGTCCTAAACTGGCGTATGACCCATAAGAGAGTGTTAGTCCTAAACTAGCAGGTGACATCTCATAATCTTACTTTGGTTGCGTAGTTCTAGTACTTAGGGAGTGCTTCTAAGGACCCAGTCCTAACTGATGGGTTAACCCCTATCCCTAGGTTCGCTCAGTGCTAAATTCTACTCCCAACTGAACTGACACTGGTACTGAACTAAAAAAAGTTTAACTGAAGATTATTTCTGATAGTGTTCATCATAATTATATCAACTGAGAAAAATACTAATGTACATGGTTTAACTGAATCATTACTTGAATATCTAAAATCATGTAATACACATAGGTATCGGGAGTTCATAACCCACCAGCATGGAATGACCATGAAATACATTATCAAATTGGAAATAAGGTAGTATGTAATAATTATTCAAGGACTCAAAACATAGACATTTCATCAAATATATGAAAATCATGAACTTGAACATGGGAATGTCTTAAAACACGAGAAAACAACATGATTACATGACTAAGATCATAACTTGATAATATAACACGATAGTCACTTGAATATAACATGAGAGATTGAAGCTTAAAGCATGAAATAACCTAAATTGTCATAGAATCATTCTTGGACATGAATTGAGTCAAACTACTTAAGAGAAGCACGAATTAAAACTCATCTTGAACATATAAAACTCCATAATAAGAGAAAATCCATACTTTAGTTGAAAAGAAGGTTCTTGGGCTCCATAGGTGAAAGGGACCAATGGATAACATCTCACATAGCTTAATAACTGAATTCTTGAAGATTTCCTTAAATTGGAAGACTGGACTCTTAATTCCTTGAAGAAAGAGCTTAAACTTTTGTTCTAGGGAGGAAAGAGGGTTTGTACAATTGATTTTGAAGTAAGGGGGCAAATAATGCCATGTTGGAAGCCCTAAATCATGTTATGGATGAAATAGGATGAGGGAAATGACTCAAATGCCCCTTATCTTAAAGGCCAAGGGGTTGGACAAAACAACAAGGGTGCACCACGGGCTCTAAATCAGCAGAGTAAGCCCCATGTCGCGGGCTCTATCCTGGCAGACTAGACCAGGCACCGCGGGCCTATGCCAGTGGGGCTACTATTTTTGTTTCCAAAAAACACCCCTACGCCCATCTAAAAATCTTGAAACTTTCTCGAGACATTCCTTTAACAACCACAAACATGTTTGAACTAAAAAATCTACATCTCGAGGTCGAGAAGACCAAAATAAAAAATAATCAAAGTTTAGGGGTCTTGAAATAACACTTAGTGAAAATTTCAAGCCTTGGACCCCTTAAGCATGCAACTAGAGGTTAAAATGAGCTTAGAAATTATGGAGTATTAAAATATCTCTCCCTTGATCGTCCTTAAATGAGACTGGTTTAGCTGAAAATACTGAGATTATACACTGGACATGCATGCCTTAGAACATGATTACATAACTGAGTATGAAGGATGATATATGAATTGACCTGATTGCGAGAATGCATAAAATGACACAATAATGAATACATATCGGAAACTAAGAATGAAATAGAGTCAATCTAAAGAAAATCCTTACCTCAAGATGTATCTGAGTTTGCGGAGAAAAGATAAGGGTACTTGGTTTGCATATCTTCTTTTGTTTCCTAAGTAGCTCCCTCAACAGACGGATTTTGCCAAAGAACTTTAACCAAAAGAACTTTCTTATCCCTTAGCCTACGAATCTAATGATCAAGGATTTCAACAGGGACTTCTTCGTAGGAAAGGCTATCCTTAACATCCATATTTTATAAAGGAACAACTATGTATCAATCACCAACACATTTCTTTAGCAAAGAAATATGGAACACTGGATGTACTGATACCAAATCTACAGGCAACTCAAGCTCATAAGCTACCTTCCCAAAATGGTTCAAGATTATATATGGGCTAATATAGCAGGGACTGAGTTTCCCTTTCTTTCCAAATCTCTTTACTCCCTTCATAGGAGAAAACTTCAAATAGACCAAATCACCAACCTTCAACTCAAGATCTCTTCTCCTCACGTCTGTATAAGATTTCTAACAACTTTGAGCTGTCTTCAGCCTCACTTGAATTAACTGAACTTTCTCCATAGCCTCAAACATTGAAGAAGATCTATATCTCCTCCTATAGAGAGCCTCAGATAGAGCCAACTAAATACTAGAGTGATAACTATTGTTATAGGCAAACTCAATTAAAGGTAAGTGGTCATCCGAAATATCTTTAAAGTCAATAACATGTGCCCTCAATATGTCCTCTAAGGTCTGAATGGTCCTCTCTACCTAACCATCTGTCTGAGGATGAAAAGCTATACTGAGATAAACTTGAGTACCAAGACCCTTTTGAAAAGCCTTCATAAAGTAAAAGGTAAACTAAGTACCTTTATCTAAAATGATAGACAATGGAATCCCGTGCAACTTAATCAATTACCTAAGATAAAGCCTGTTATAATCTTCAGCTGAGTACGAAATATGAACTCGAAAGAAATTGGCTGACTTGGTCATTCTATCAATAATAACCCAACTCAAATCATACTGACGATGCATACGAGGCAATCCTATCACAAAGTTCATGTGCACCACTTCCCACTCCCAAGCCGAAATTCTAAACTCCTACAATATACCACTAGGCCTTTGGTGCTCAACTTTAACTTGCAGAAAATTCAAACACTTAGCCACAAACTATGCAATATCCATCTTCATATCATTCCAGCATTAGATTTTTCGCAAATCACAGTACATCGTAGTGGCTCTTAGGTGGATAGAAGATCGTGCACCATGTGCTTCTAAAATAATTTGCTTTCTCAAATCATCAACACATGGAACACATAACCTATCTTGACAATGAATCACACATCTCACCCATGGGAGAAAACCTCTACTTTCTGATCTCTAACCGCCTCCTTCAACTTAACCAAAATAGGATCCCTATCTTGATTTTCTTTTACTCCAGCATCCAATCATAATTCTAAACCATCTAAACCCATATACTGCCTTCAGCTGAATCAACAATCGAACACCTAATCTATTAATCTGATGAACCTCATGCACTAACTTCTTATTATCCTCTTCAACATGAGTAACACTACCTATAGACAGCCTCCTAAGGGCATCTGTCACTATATTGGCCTTGCCCGAATAATACAACACACTTATATCATAATCTTATAACAATTTAAGCCACCTTCTCTAACAAAGATTTAGATATTTTTGCATGAACACATACTATAAACTCTTATGATCTATGAACATATCAAAATAAACCCTATAAAGATAATGTCTCCAAATTTTTAAGGCAAAAACAACAACTGCCAACTAAAATTATGGGTAGGATAATTCTTTTCAAGGGTTTCAAGCTTTCTAGAGGCGTAGGCTATGAACTTGCCTCTCTGCATCAAAACACAACCAAGACTAACTCTGGAGGCATAAAAATAAACTACAAATCCATCTAAACCATCTGGCAAGGTCAAGACTGGGTAAAAGTGAGTCGATTCTTCAACTCCTGGAAACTCTTCTCGCATGAATCTAAACACTAAAATTTGAACTTATTTTGGGTCAATAGAGACATGGGGGAAGCAATAAAAGAAAAACCTTCAACAAACCGTCTGTAATAGCCAGCCAAACCCAAAAAACTCCTAATATTTGATAGTGAGATGGGTCTAGGCCAATTTCTTGCTATTTTGATCATTTGAGGGTCAACCTGGATGCCATCATCAAAAACTATACGGAAAAGGAAAGCTACTGATCGTAGCCAAAATTCTCACTTACTAAATTTGGCTAACAACTGATGGGCTCTAAGTGTCTATAACATAATTCTCAGATGGACTGTGTGATCATTTTCATTACGAGAATAGACAAGGATATCATCAATGAAGACTATGATGAACATGTCTAAGTACCACTTGAACACCCTATTTATTAAGTCCATAAAAGCTGCAGGGGCATTTCTTAGTCCAAAAGAGATAACTAGAAATTCAAAGCAACCATACCGAGTTTGAAGGCTATCTTTGGAATGTCATATTCTCTGACTCTAAGCCGATGATAGATAGATCCAAGGTTTATCATAGTAAAATAACTGGAACCCTAAAGTTGTTCCAATAATTCATCAAATATGGGGAGTGGATACTTATTCTTAATGGTAACTTTGTTTGACTGATGTTAGTCGATGCATATTTTGAGAGAACCATCTTTCTTAGACATGAAAAAGGCAGGAGAGCCCCATGGAGAAATACTAGGCCTGATAAAACCCTTATCTAAGAGATCTTTTAACTTCCTTCAATTCCTTAAGCTCAGCCGGAGCCAATTTATAAGGTGGAATAGAGATAGGCTGGGTATCTGGAATGATATCTATTCAAAGTCAATTTTCTATTTAGGAGAAACTTTAGGAAGATCTTTAGGGAACATATCTGGAAATTCCCTTACTACTAAAATTGACTTGAGACTAGGGGTCTCAAAATTTGAGTATTTTACTCAGACAAAATGGTAAATACTCCCCTTGGATATAATCTTTCTTTCTCTAATATAGGA
Source organism: Capsicum annuum (assembly GCF_002878395.1). Taxonomy (NCBI): domain Eukaryota; kingdom Viridiplantae; phylum Streptophyta; class Magnoliopsida; order Solanales; family Solanaceae; genus Capsicum; species Capsicum annuum. The sequence continues at coordinate 223,212,798 of NC_061111.1, read as the reverse complement.
AACAAACTGCCATTTAGAAACTGAAGTACTACTCCTCTATTCAATAACTATTTTATTAGAAAACTGAAACTGAATGACTCTATTTCTGCATTCAACTGAGGCATAACATGAGTGGAGACAATCTATGTCGAGAATGACATTAAAATCAGTCATATCCAACTCCACAAGATCAGCTAAAGTGATTGTTTGAGATATGGTAACTAGGCTATTTTCGTGCACCCTTCTGGCTATAATAGATTTACCCACTGGGGTAGACACAGAGAATTCATTCACGCTCATATTACCCTACTTTAAATTAATGAACTCTTGAACCTTAGCTTTCCTCAACTATAGGGGAAAAAACCTATCTAAGAAAGCTATGGTAAACTCCTCCCACTATACTGGCCCTACATCAATACCTCGGTCCTTCTTCCTCTGCTTATACTAGGTATGAGCTACATCTTACAACTGATATATAGCCAACTCTACACTCTTACTCAAAGTGATGCCCATGATATTTGTCACTTTTTGCACCATGTCCAGAGAATCTTGTAGATCCTCCTTGGACTTGGATCCAGAAAATGGAGGAGGGATTCATCCGAGTGAAATTTTGAATCCTAACTGCAGCAGTATTTACCACTGGATTGGCTGGGGCAATAATCTATTGGTTATTTTGAGCAGCTACTGAATAGTCTAATGTAGTGAAAACAACCCCGAATTTGATGTAAGAAACATGCTCATTTAGGGGATCTTCCTGAACGGACAGTGGTGCGGGATGATCCCTGTTCCTTTTTCCATTATTTATTAAGGGAGGCATTGTCTAATGGAACGAAGGGTGAATTAGAAAAAGGAATTAAATAGAGCTCATGCTCTTTCGCATGACATGAGCACTAAAAATGGGGAAACTTTACTAAAAATATCTCGTAGCCTCTTATCCATAAGTGTGGAACGCTTTCACACCCATGCACAAAACTCTACTCAATGCATCTATCAAACTCCCTATGACACTTTATAACCTTAGGCTTTGATACCAAGTTTTTTCATGACCCAAGGCTACCCCCTAGCCACGACAATAGTGCTTACAGCCACAAGTGGCCACAAGTGGCCACAAGCTAACCCATGAGCTTGTACCTATTATGAGAACTAAACATAAAAGTAATAAAATACATGCAGAAGATAAAATAATAAGATAATGTAAAATTTATTACTAAAATACGTAATAATAACATGTATACAAGCCTGTAAGAATCATGAGGAGTTTATGAGACAAGCCCCCAACTAGCTTCGACTGATTGAACATAAGGAATTACTAAAATAGTTGGGATAAATGAATCATGTCCTCTATGGATGAGTACTCACCACTGCTGTTGGTGAGTAACGCTAAGCTATCTAAGAACGGTCAAGAAATTAAGCATCCGAACCTATATTATAAGACAACATAGCGCAAAGAAAATTATGCGGCCAGTACTTTAAATGTACTGGTATATGAGATGAAGACTGGCTAAAATGCCTGAGGTAAGTAACCATAAATGCATGAACATGTAATATCTGAGAATGCAAGACCAAGAATAAACATATATCTGAGATAATCTATAATCTGAATGGTTGAAAGCTATATAACTGAATGACTAAAAATTTGTACACTTGGTCAAACAAACCTAAACTGAAATACACTGAATACTATACTGAGACTGTGGGAGGAATCATTTTACCGATATGCCCCAATTTGAGCAATTGGGGTCCAAACTGTATCCCCAGTTGGAAGGGTATTAGTACCATGCCACGTGTACTATCACTGGCTGCGTGGATCCACTAATTTGATGTCTTAAAGGACTAGGGAGTTAGTCCTAAACTGGCGGGTGACCCCTAAGGGAGTGTCAGTCCTCAACTGGTGGTTGACTTCTCATAATCCTATGCTAGCTACATAGTTCTGGAACTTAGGGACTGCTTCTAAGGACCCAGTCTTAACTGATGGATGAGCCCCTATCCCTAGGTTCATTCGGTGCTAAATCCTACTCCCAACTGAACTGACGCTGCTACTAAACTGAACTAAGTTTAACTGAACATTATTTTTGATAGTGCTCATCATGATTATATAAACAAAGAAAAACAATTATATACATGGTTTAAATAAATCATTACTTGAAAATTTAAAATCATGTAAAACACATAGGTATCGGGTGTTCATAATTCACTAGCATTGAATGATCTTGAAAATACGATATCAAACTTGAAGTACGGTAGTATATAATCATGATTCAAAGTCCAAAACATAGACATTTCATCAAATATATGAGAATCTTGAACTTGAACTTGAGAATGTCTTAAAACATAGAAAAACAACATGGTTACATGACTAAGATCATAACTTAATAATATAACATGAAATTCACTGGAATATAACATAGGAGATTGAAGCTTAATAATGCCCTTTTGGAAGCCCCAAATCGTGTTATGGATGAAATAGGATGAGGGAAATAACTGAAATACCCCTTAGCCTTAAGGCCAATTGGCTGGACGAAACAACAAGGGTGCACCGCGAGCTCTAGACTGGTGCGGTAAGCCTCGCACCACGGAATCTAGTCTGGTGGACTAGATCAGTCGTTGTGAGCTCTGTTACAGCGGACTAGACCAGGTGTCATAGGCCTATCCCGATGGGGCTACTATTTTTGTTTCCCAAACACACCCCTACACTCATCTGAAAATCTTAAAACTTTTTTGAGACATACCTTTAACTCCTTCAAGCATGTTTTAACTCAAAAATCTAAGTCTCGAGGTTAAGAAGACCAAAATAAAAAATCATCAATATTTGAGGGTCTTGAAAATGACTTAGCCCTTTATACTTACTGAAAATTTCAAGCCTTGGACCCCTTAAGCATGCAACTAGAGACCGAAATGAGCTTCGAACTTTATGGGGTATTACAGATAGAGAAATGATCAGTAGCTTATATTGGTGTTTGATAGTTACTTACACTCAAAACTTAGGATAATAATACATGACTTCTTATGATATTTTTGAGAAAAAATAATTTTTATACGAATAATAAGTATAATAGAGGTTAAAAAGGGCAATGAGATCTGATTTTGAGCTTTGAGTAAAGATTATAATATCTAAGGACATTTATTAGATAAGAATTTGACCTTGTCAAGAGATTTAATACATGGTTTGTAAATAAAATGTCTAGATGGTCAAATTTTTGTAAGGTAAGTATTTATCCTAAAAAAGTACTATGATGCCATCTCTAGTGAAAGTTTTAAATATATAATGTTCAGCAGATGATGAAGTGATTTCTGGACAGAGCAAATATTTTTCATCAAAGATTGAATCATGAGATGAATAATTCGATTAAAATTAAGATAACTTTCAAAAAAATTAAACTACTATCTCAGAGAAACAAATGAAATTAGAAATATTTCTACTATTTTATTACCTTGTAGAGTGTTTTTTGTCCATTTTTCGATATTTTTGTTCAATACGTGTCAATTATGCTATATGTTCAATGATGGCTAAATATAAATTGCATTCTCTAGTCATTAAAACGTGTAGCAAGCTGAACAAAAAAGTAAAGCAAGCTGAACATACACCACAAATATTAAAATATTTTAGTGTAGAAGAAAAATAGAAGGGCAAAAATAAGGCCCATATAACATTACAATCAGATGCTATGTTTAAAGAAAACCTTAAATTTTGTATAAAATGAGATATGATGCTAATATACATATATAAAATTAGAAAAATTATGTAAAATTTACGAAGACAATAATAGACTATGAGTAATGTTACTAACAAAAAAAATATCCTTTCTAGAATCAATGTTGTTTGCAAAATGATATTTACCAACATTGTTGTACAATCTTAGAAACATATGGATGAAAAAATGTCCTTTGTTATGTTTCTTTAGTTGAAGATGGGAGAAAATGAAGAAATACCCATATATTGTCTAAAATACACTATTCACTTAGAAAGAATAAATACAAGGTGTTATTTTGGTTACCTTTTGTTTCATGACTGCAACTATTATTAGAAGATCAAGTGGAAAGACAAAAACTTAAAGGCATGTGAAAAAAAATAGTCCATTTTTTTGCCCAAAAACCATTGATGTGAAAAAATATTATTAATTCATATGTTACAGAATAATTTATTGATAACTATTTATTTACGAAATTAAAAAAAAGGTGAAGAAGTACTGATTTTAATATCTTTATTTCATAAAATTAAAATGTGATTGCAAAATGAAATCTAATTAACCTGTAAATATGTTTACCAAGAAAAATCAAAGAGGGCACAATATATAAAAATATGATAGTAATTATATTGAAACTATTATAAATATTCAGAGAAAGAATAAGTCAAAATATTTTTGACAATATTTATTTAATCTTCATTGGAGTTTCTGGATTCAATTTTTGTTTCAAGTTGAGCATGTCACGTTGTTCATTTCGTTGTCCTGCTACTTCACCAGAAGAAGTCAAATATTTTTTTTGCGTTTTACTTCATTCGTTGAGTTAGTTGTGGATTGTGTAGGGAGCGAAGACATTATATTTCTTTTTTCAGTGCAAGATAAAATTTAGAGTTTTTCAGAGATTGCATGACTAGTGTGGAAAAGTCATTTTATCACTTGAATCCTAAAAAAATTCTAATTCAGTGTGATGTGATTATTAGCAATTGACTGCAAGTGATTTTGTAAAAAAATATATTTTAATTTTTTAGTTGTTGAATCATACAGTTAATGTGCACACTAGTTTGTTAAATATTTATCTCAGTTGAAGCTAGGTCGTAAATCTCTTGACACTTAGAGATAGTAATTTTTCTCCTTTTTCTCCTGTAACTATTTAAGTTATTGAGTTGGAATCATCTTGAAGATTTGCATCAAATCGGCACCTGTAGTAATATGTTAAAAATACATTGGTTAATAAGAAGAGAAATTATACCAACATTGTGGTTGAACATGTCTACGAAATTAGAATAAAAGTACCTGAGACTCAACATATTTCGTTGGTGAAAATTCATACAGTTGAATTTTCTTTTAGTCAGAGTTCTGACTTGTTGGGAACAACCCAAAACATAATAATATTTAAGCTATTTGGCAGGATTATTTTTGCCTCAATGGTGAGGGAGTGCCCCTATGAATAATGTGATACCAATCATCGAAAAAATACATTTTATCTTGTTGTGGCTGAACGTTGGTGATTAATATTATTTCTTTATCAAGACATATTCAAACTGTTTTACACTTGTTTGTTAATGGATACATGCATACAGAACCGACATTAAGATATGAAAAGTCTTTGCTGATAAAATACATGACCAGATAAAAAAAAAATGAATCAGGACACCTACATATTTCCTTTCTTATCATGCTGATAAAATATGAAACAATAAGTCATTTAAAATAGTTTAAGCATAAAACTTACATATAAGGAGATTCATGTAACCATAATCAGAAGCAAAAATAGTTATGATGAAAAGCAAAACAAAAAATAGGAACATGTAGGCATATGATTTTGTATATAGGCATATCTAATAACCTAAGGTAGAAAAGCTAATAAATTTTAAAGAATACTGGCCAAGAGCACCGATTCCTAAGGTGGAAACTATTTCAACCAATAGAATATATGATCAATGTTGTCTTATTTGTTTAATTATCAATTTTTCAAAATCAAACAAATCTACAAACATAAATGCCTAATAAAACTCCTTCTTGGATGATACCAATTTGATAAACTCCAAGATAAGTATTTTAGCATCTTACTTTGAGATCTGAACAGAAAGACAGGAGAAGAATTACAATCACAACAATAAAAGAGAGATCTATGTCTACAAATAAATCAGATAATGATTGAGAAGAGATGTAGAGATTGAGAATAAATAGCAAAAGAATTGAATTACATTTGTGACATTAGAGCTTATACAGAAACTTCAAGCATACTATCACAAATTGTAGTCTTTATTCTTTGGAAATATTAATTATCCAAAAAAAGTTTAAGAGAATGTGTTGATAATTTTTATATACTATATTATAAGTAGAATTGTCATCTGGGTCATCTGTCGTTGTTAGTCGGATTATCATTTTTACACAGTTAAAATTTTTTGCTCCTAATATATCAATATAAAGTTGGCCATGTTAAAATACAGATTCACATAAATAAATTTCAACAAAATTAGTGTTTGAACTAAGCTTTGTTCATAGTCACTATAAAACATAATCGAATAAAAAATTATGTACTTTTAAATTGAATTGGTAATTTCTCATCTTGTGAAGATAATTGTTGTATTCAAGAAATGAGAACATATTTTTCTTTAAAGTCACCACTTGTATTTTTAGTGATAGTAACATGAGTTTTAAAATCAGAACAAATTATGTATGTACCATTGCATAAATCTTCAGAAGGATTTAAGTTGCATAGTATTATAATAAATATTTTGTTTGAGAATTGACTTATAAGAAATCAAACCTACGAGATTCAAAGTATGCAAGAAATCATCAAACTGACTTTGATTTTTTGACTCTACAATTTCATCAATACCGATAAAGCACAATAGTTGTAGGAAATTGACTTATAAGCATTTGGCTAATTTCATTTATAAATTATTTTTGATTGTTAAGATAACATGTGATGGTACAAAGGATGCATCAGACACGAGAAAATCTAAATTGGGGTAAATAGTTTTGAAAAAAATATTTAATGGCTCTTCTTTGTTATAAAAGGAATGTGGAGAGATTATGGTATCTCAATTTTGTCATGTTCATTAATATCTTCTTTTTCATCTCCAATCTTTAGAAAATACTCACAAAATATAGGATCTTCTGGTGCACACATATTTTAGTTAGACAAAATTTTTCAAGATGATTTAAAAATGTCTGAGTATAATAAACATTCACGAATGAAATCTTCTTTTTCTTTTGTTTTGACAATTGAAAAAGTTTGTCTATAATCTCCTCCAAAAATAATAATTTTTTCCCCAAAAGTTATACTTTTACCCATATGATCTCTCTAGAGGAAATCAAAATTCTCACCAAGTTTTTTCTTTGCTATTGACACCTCATTCTGTACTATTAATTTTGTATCTTGAATTAAAGCTACAAACGAACTTTGTTTACTTATAGTACAGTTATATTTTTCACCTATTTCAATAGAAAGGTTGAAGCATAAGTGAGCAAGTTGTCCTCTGAGGAGTATTGAAACTATAACACCAAAAGTTATTGTGGCTAAAGCTATAAATTTCTTAGATCGTACAATAGCTAGTAAAGTAGGATATAAAAATATTTTTCTAATTCCTCACATTCCATCAATAAAAAAGGATCTTAACTTATTTGAGAATATTCTATTAAAGATGAAATTTTAAGCATTATGTTTCTCTCTATTTTGTTTCTTATATAATATTAAATCTTCTTCAGTTACTATTCTGTTTCTTTCTAAATGAATGTCTCTAGACTTTTACATTATTATGAAAAAAGATGTAGAAGGCGTAGAATTTTTTGGTATGAGTATAAACTCATTTATATTATGCCCCACTGAATGTAATATACTATTTAAATGGTTTATAACCAGATGACAAATATTAGTTGTTTGTTTATTTGCTGTAGTTGTAAAATTTTCTGACATACAACTTTCAAATCTTTCCTATAAAGCTTTTACTTTAGGATTATAATATGCTAATAGAATGGTAAATAAACATCATAAACTGCATGACATTTGATAAGCATTTACTTCTGCTAGGTATTTAATTAAGTTATTATCAAAAGCTAACAATCCTCTTTTCTCTCTAGATTCTCAAAATGTGATGCAACACTTGCCATCTATAATCCTGAGATCTTGTATGATTTTCTCCCTCGTATATTCATTAGTAATAACCTAAGGTAGTATCTTTATCCTTTGATGGGAGGACAACTAACAATATGTCTGATAGCATAACCTTATTTTCTGCGTGTCTACATTTTATCACTAATTGACTAGACAAAGTGTTCTAGGAATTCTTGGTATAGTAAGTTAAGTTTCATGGCGTGTTTATTTATTTTGTTCATTGTAAAAATTTCTGCTATCATTGTTCGCTAATTTTAATCGTTTTAAAGGAGACAAATTACTGGTCTTAAGATGCAACTGAAGTTGGTACACATTGGGATTCATTTCATTTATAGGAAAGGCAAATAGTCACCACATAACTACTATTGATGCTATTCATATGCCTGAGCGGTACTCTTTATTTCATCTATTTTTGTATTAGTTTCATTACTTTGGAGATTGAAACTAGTTTTATCATGCCATTTGCAGATGTATTAGTAGATATTTTTAATAACTTTAATATCAACATAAATTTTAATATTTATGCAATAATTAAACATGCTTAGTAGATAGGAATTGTATGGAACAACCCATGAATTATCAAGATACTGAGCTTTAACATTTATGATTTTTTTAGTATTTTGCCTTTTATAAATTAGATATAATTTTTTACCTTTAGATGTTTGCATTCACAAATTATTTAGGATATTGAAGTTTGCAGTTTTAATTTTTTTCATGCATGAATTTGTAGTATTTAAGCTTCCATAAGTACCATGCATCATACGCTCAATAACCAAAGAATGTAAACATTAATTTGTATAAGTATTAGGTAGTTCAACATAAATAATTTTGTCATAAGCTTCAGGGGTCAATAATTTACACTCATCCTCAAGTATAATAAGGAAACGAGTGTAAGAAAGAACTTTTTTTTTAGAATTCTATAGTGTATATAAAAGCAGTGAATTTTACAATATTTTTAATAATATCTAAATTTATACCTTTCACTTTTTCTTTTAGTGCACGTCTTATTAAATCAGGCCTATTTTGTATTGCATCGATCATTCGTAACTGACCTTCTATTATAGGTCATGAAGGATTAATGACTCACTAAGTTATTTTCTTTATTTCCATTATTTCAACCTTTACATCTCTCCTATAGCTGTCCTTTGTCATTTATGACCTACAAGAGCTGTCAGTTCGATTATCGGATGGTTCGATTGGATTTTAGAGCCAAATTCTTATTTTAATATTTTTGATGTTGAGAATTAGAAATTAGGCATAAAAATCAAGTTAATGGCCTTATTTGTAAATTATGATAATTTTTTTTAGATCTAGAATATCAATTTTAGGCCATGGGGACCTTTGGTTCAGATTTTAAAACTTCTGCACTCATTTTGGACTATTGGGTGAATTTTAGTTAAAACAACCACTAGGTGTGGGACTCACATCTCATTGAAATGACCTCTGATGAAAATTTTTATGGCCTGTTGAGTTTGGAATATTAAATTTAGTAGGGTAGAATAATTTGTTTTCATTACAAGATCCTAAATGAATCTCGATTGCTCGATCAGAGACTTGGCAAATTTTGCTAAGTGCTGGTGCAAGAGTCAGCTGGTGCAACTGCTTAAGCAGAACTTTGGTCACTTAAGTAGAGGTCACTCTAGCGACCAACCCTGATCCCTGCATAACCGCTTAAGAAAAGTCCTTACCGCTAAAGTAGAGGACACTTAAGCGACAATCATCCACTGTAGAGAAGGCTGGCCTTTGGGGCATGGGTCACTTTAGCAACGACATGCCGCACTAGCAACTATCGCTTAAGAGGTCTAATAGACGCTAGAGCAATCATCATTGGGCATTTAATTCTCTCTTTACCCAATATTTCTCATTTTGCTAAGTCCTAATACACAATCAAATACTAGAAAACTTAGAGAGTCGTGGATCTTGAACTTTGGGTGATCGGGGTGAATTGGTGAGTTCATCAAAGTTCTTTCCTCATCAAAATTTCTAGAAGTTTCCTTTAATTTTTTTTTTTATTTTCTCTTTTAAACCTAAATCCCTAATCCTTTGTGGGATGATTTAAGGGTGTAATTGTGGTCGGATTTTACCTATTTTTAGGGAGGAATATTCTGATGGTTTAAAAATTATAATTTTGCAAGCGGGCCCCATAGAGAATTCTGGATCAAATTTGGACCCAATATTTATATGCAATATGAGTATAATTATTATCATTTTAATTTGTATATCATTATTTTATAGCGTGGCATCATCCGAAGGATTTTCAGAAGAGAAAATATCTGATTTCATAAACTTTCTTAGGCATTCATCGGTATCCAGGTAGGCTAGACTTACTTTTCTTATAGATTGAGCTTTATTATGATATTGATGTAGTATTAATCTAGTTTTGATTGGAATTTACAATTTATTTGTATGTTTAGTGAAAACTTAGAATATTTAGCCGGTTAGCAAGTCGTTTTTAGGTAGAATTGACCCATTTTCCTTTTCTTGAGTAAAATTGTCACCCAAGGACTTATTAAGACTTAGTTAACACCTAGTAATTGAAATTGAAAGACTTAGTCTAGTTTTTGAGTACAAATCACCTTACTATGGGGGTTTAGTAGTGACCCCACCAGCCTACTTTAATGTCAAATATCTTAATAAGCTCCTTGTTGATCTAAGAGACCTTTTTTTTTTTTATCATTTTATGTATATTCTTGGATGCGAGGATAAATTAGACATATATTTTATTCTTGACTACACTTGGTAACCTTCATTTACTATAAAGACTGGTCTGCGTCTGATAATTGATATTCATTTATGATATTTAAAGACCGACCCGAGACCAATAATTGAAATTTATTTATGATATTTAAAGACTATTCTGAGTTCATCAATTGATATTTATCTATTATATTTAACGACCGATTTGAGTTTGGCACTTATTATTCATTTATGATATTTAACGACCGATTCAAGTTCGGTATTTACTGTTCAATTATGATATCAGAGTCTGATTTGAGGCTGACATTTATGATTCACCAATCTAATTTAGGTCTGGCATTTATGATACTAAAGGATTCCCTCATATGGCTTCAATGGTTGATGGTTTCCATAATTATTATTCTCAGCATTTTTTCTCTTGATTGCATTTATTGAGCTTTTGGGGGCTCAGTTGGGTTATTTTGTTTTTGCTGTGCCTTTTGAGTGTATAGTGGCCCAGTTAGGTTGTATTTAGCTTGTATTCTATTCAATATTATCTACATTATTATTTATTATCTGTCAGCCAGAGCATTATTTTAGGTTTGCACTTTTATCCCTGACTTTAGTTTAAATTGTCGCATTTTATTATACTTTTATTATGATTTAGCTCAATCGGCCGAAGCTCAGTTGGTTGATGATGTCTACTAAGTACCCCTTGTTTGGTTACTTATACTACACTTTTGCATTTTTTTCTGATTCAAATTCGAGTACTAGCTGTTAGACCCTAAAATTTTAACAATTTTATCTTAGCAGTAGCTCTTTCATGTTTTGTGATGATTTTTGAGTTAAATTTTGATAAGGAATGATAACGGGACTATTAAAAGGTTTTTCAAAATTGTTGGAATGTATCTGGGTCATATCAGGACCCTAAACTAGTGAGGGTCCGCAATAATAGCGTGACGTGCTCTTGGCTTACCACAATAAGGGCGTGCCATACCTAAGGTATAAGAATGTAGACTGCATTTTTTTTCTAGTTTAGATTGAGGGATTTTTGGTCTTTTGTCTGTTAAATGACTTTCTAAAGGTATTAAATATAAAACCCAACCTCCTAACATAGGTTAAAGCAGTCCCACTCCTCCGAAAACCCTCAAGAACACCTAAGGAGAAATTTTTAATAAAAATTCAAGTTTCCAAGGTCTCAAGTCAAGTTTTCCTCCAAAAATTACCAAATTCTAGGTATGTGGGGTTTGAATAAGGATAGCAGTTCATCTTTGTGACCAAAAGCTTTTATTTTAAAATTGAATTCCTGAGATCTTAGTTAGGGTTAATACCCATTTTTCATGTTTTTGATATTCTGGCATTCTCATGTGATTTAAAGCTCAATTTGTACAAGAATTTACTCGTACTAATATTTTTACTTACACGCTTTCTATTATAAGATGAATATAGTGTTTTGACACGAATTTTCTTGGGTGGATGAATGTTCATGAGTTCTAACACAATTTAGTTAGTTTGAAAATAAGAGCATAAGAATTTACCATGATCTTCTCAATTTACAAGAAAGTTCATACTTAATATTTCATCTTTAAGATTATTATTGCATGATTCATATTTCAATTTTGATCTTATGATCTCATACATGATATAAAAATAATATAAGTATACATAAGTATGATTTACTAATAGAAGAATAATTGGTTTTCAGACTTATAAACCCATATGCTTATTTTAAGGTATTTTATCAGTATCAGGATACATTATATGTATATTTTGGGAGTAGTATTAGCCTCGAGAGGGAAATATGGGTTTAGTGCATCCTATTTTCCAGAAACTACGTGTCACCCTAGGTTTAGGGGCCTTGCCAGAGATTGTCCCCCTTTCCCAATGGGCTTAGTTTAGTGATCACTCTAGTTTAGTTCAGGTTCTATTATGATGACAAGGGTAGAATGACCTTCCTCAACGTGGGTCAGTCGTTGGACTCCATGCTAGCTCACATGATTTATATCGGTTTTGATAATCTCCCATAGTAAAATGTCTTTAGAAACTAAGTGTGTGACTCAATTTTGTCGATATATTATTTTATGAGTCATCCTTTAAGAGATTTTAGCTTTCAATCTCAGTTAAAAATCAAGTTGAGTCATCTTACATAGCATGCATGATTTGAAAGTTAGGTCAGCTCCAATTTGACTTAACCCACAGAAAAGACAGTTTTAGAAATTAAGTGTAATAACTCACCTAGCTTATTAGATTATGCTTGTTACTCTTGTTTTAAGATGTTTCAACCTTTAGTTTATCTCAGTGTATTTTAGTGTCTTGGAGAGTTTACTTACACTTTGCATGCATATTTTTAAGATTATGTGTTGATTCAATTTTAATTAAGCATTAAACCTCACATACTCAGTACATTCCAAAAGTATTGACCATATATATGTCTATGTGCTACATTATTTCATAATTTAAGTTCTGGTGTTCTTCCTCTATAGCACGATTAACCACGGGCACCATTTCCTAAATTCAGACAGTTGGTGAGTCCTTATAGTTTGAGGGCCAAGTTTTTGATGATTTCAGATGTTTAATATAGCTATTTAAGTTATTTCTCTTTCAGTTTGGGTCAGTTAGGGTCTGTCTTAGTGGCTTTTTAAACATTAATTTCGAGGTTTTTCAAGACTCAAACTAGATGACTTTCAATAATACTTTGATTTGAGACTACTTATCTTTATAAACTCAGTTTATAATAATATTCTTCAGTATGTATACTTGTTTAAGTTTATATTTTTGAGAGCTCAGTGTTGCATAAATATCATGGGTTAGCTTGGGGTTATTCATAGTCCTAAGAACCATGTCACGTCTAAGAGGTATCTTTGGGGCATTACAAACTTAATATCGAAGACTAAGGTTTAAAAGAGTCCTAGGTATTTTAATAAGCCGCATTTTGTAGAGTTTTGATCATGGGTGTGAAGCACACCACATTTATGAGCTAGAGGCTACAGAAAATATTAGGAACCATCCCTTCTTTCATGATCTCTATAATGCTTTTAATTTATAACTATTTTTTCTAATTCATGCTTTTACGTGATAGAGAATTGCTCTTTCCAGAGATTACACACACAGAAATGAGGGGCAGCTAGTCTCACCCCTACCGGCAGACCCTCTAAATGAAAATGTCTCTTATGTTGAGTTTTGAACTGCTTTCCAAGTGTTAGCTCAGGATATGAATGCAAATGTTCAGGGTAATCAGCCAATAACAGTCCCACTTCAACAGAATAGTAACTTAGCTGCAGCCAGAGTTTGAGATTTCATGAGGATGAATCCACCTAAGTTCTTTTTGTCAAAGGTGAATGAGGATCCTTAGTTATTCATTGACTAGGTAAATAAGATTAACCAGATTATGCATGTTACTAAATAAGAAATTATGGAATTGTCTTCTTATCAATTCAAGGATGTGGCTTATTATTGGGTTACTATCTAGAGAGAAGGTAGAGGTAAGAATGTGGCTCCTATGAGTTGGATGTATTTTAGATGGATTTTTTGATATGTTCTTTCCTAGGGAGATAAGAGAGGCTAAGTTAAAGGAGTTTATTAACCTAAGGTAGGACTCTATGCTAGTGAAAGAGTATTGCCTCAAGTTCACTCAGCTAGCTAATTGGCACCAAAGTTCTTGTTAAATTCGAGAGCGCATATGAGTAATTTTGTCACTGGTGTATTTGATTTGATAGTCAAGAAGTGTAGGACTGATATGTTGATTGAGGATATGGATATAACTCATTTGATGTCTCATTCTTAGCATATTGAGGTAAAGAATTAAAAGTAACGAGAAAGGAGGAAAAAGAGAGCTAGGACCGGGCCGTTTTGGGACAGTTAGCAAAATATAGGAGGGGAAAATCATTTTCAATTTCAAGGACATTTGTCAATGCCAACACCATCCTCGGCCAGAACCCCTGTGCCTAGAACTAAGTAGGAACAATGAAGGAGGCACTAGATACTGAATCTCAGGGTAGCGCTTTTGGGGTGAGACTAATTTGACATTCACCAAGTGTGGTAGGAATCTTTCAAGCTAGTGCTTAATATGATGAGGTGGTTGTTATGGTTGCAGTAAAATAGGTCACAGGATCAAGGAATGCCCTTATTCTAAGAATGGAAGTAGAGATGCTCCTTTTATACTCAGTCAACACATTTAGTAGTTCACTTAGGCTGCCCAACTCCACTAAAAGGCTTATCATCCAGTATCAGTGGCGGTTAGTGTTAGAACTAATTTTATGCTATACTATCCCGCCAGGAGTTGGAGATCTCTCCAGATGCAGTCACTAGTATGATTCATTCCATTTACCTTGATATTAATATATTATTAGATCCAGGGTCAAACCTTTTTTTTGTGACCCCATTTGTTGATGTGAATTTTGGTATTAGTACTGAGAGTCTTTTTGAACTCTTTTTAGATTCCACTCTAATAGGTGATGCAGTTGTTGCTAGATGAATTTACAAAAAGTGTGCTATTATAGTCCTCCATAAGGTCACTTTAGCATATTTAATAGAGATAGAAATGATATATTTCAATGTTATTCTTGGTATGGATTGTCTCCATTCATGCTATGCCAGAGTTGATTGTCGCACTCAAGTGGTGAAGTTTTAGTTTCATAATAAGTCGGTCCTCGAGTGGGAATGTAGTTAAGTATCTCCCAAAGGTTGTTTCATCTCATATATTAAAGCTAGAAAGTTAATATTGAAAGGGTGAATTTACCACTTAGTTCAGGTTAAAGATACTAGTTTGAAGTCCTAACCATTCAGTCAGTTCGTGTGGTCAATGACTTTCTAGAGGTCTTCCCAAAGGATCTACTCGGGGTACCTCCCAATAGAGAAATAGAGTTTAGGATAGATATCCTTCCTGATACCCAATCTATCTTCA
The DNA here is from genome assembly GCF_002878395.1 of Capsicum annuum. Taxonomy (NCBI): domain Eukaryota; kingdom Viridiplantae; phylum Streptophyta; class Magnoliopsida; order Solanales; family Solanaceae; genus Capsicum; species Capsicum annuum. The sequence goes on along the minus strand of NC_061111.1, from coordinate 223,197,434 downwards.
TTCCTCCTAATTGCATGGATGCAGTCGAGCTAAAAGAGTAGCTCAAGGACCCCTTAGATTAGAGGTTCATCACGCCTAATATTTCCTGATGGAGTGCTCCAATTCTATTCGTGCGCAAGAAGTATGGCACTTTCCGAATGTGCACAGATTATAGATAGCTAAAAAAGGTCTCCATTAAGAATAAGTACTCCATCCCCAAAATTAAAGATTTATTAGATCAACTTCAGGGAACTCATTGGTTTTCAAAGATTGATCTCAAGTCGGGGTATCACCAGTTGAAGGTCAGAGAGCGTGACATCTCGAAGATTGCTTTTAGAACCCGATATTGTCCTTTTGAGTTTTCGGTTATGTCTATTGGACTAAAAAATTCTCTTGAATCCTTTATGGATTAAATGAATAGGGTCTTCAAGCAATACTTAGACATGTTTGTCATTGTTTTTAGAGATAACATACTTGTATATTTTTGGATTGAGGATGAGCATGCAGACCATTTGAGGATAGTAATGCAGATCCTTGTGGACCCACAATTTTATGCAAATTTTAGTTAGTGTGATTTTTGGTTGCAATCTGGTACATTCTTAGGGCAAGTTATTTCAGGCATTGGTATTCATGTAGACCCTCAAAAACTGATGAAGTGAAACACTAGCCAAGGCCAATTACTCTATCTGATATCCAAAGCTTTCTAAGTTTAGCCAGTTACTATAGGAGGCTTGTAAAGGGTTTCTCCTTAACATCTGTGCCATTGACTAAGTTGACACAAAAGAGGGTGAAGTTTATTTGGTTAGATAAATGTGAGAAGAGTTTCCAAGAGTTGAAGGATAAATTGACTTCAGCTACATGGTTAGACTTTCCAGAGGAGTTAGATGGATTTATTGTGTATTATGATACATATAGAGTTGGGTTGGGTTAGGTTTTAATGCAAAATGGGAAGGTAATTGCCTATGCCTTTAGACATCTCAAGGACTATGAGAAGAATTATCCAACACACAATTTAGAGTTAGCAGCTGTTGTGTTTGCGCTGAAGATTTGGAGTCACTACTTATATAGTGTGCATGTTGATATTTTCAATGATCATAAGAGTCTCCAGTATGTATTTTCACAAAAGAATTTTAATCTTTGTTAGAGAAGGTGGTTGGAATTGTTAAAAGATTATGGCAGAATGTGCTTTACCATTCTAGTCAGGTAAATATGGTGAAAAACGCATCGAGTAGACTGTCTATGTGTAGTGTGGCTTATGTGAAGATGAGAGAGTAGGAGTTGGCTAAATAAGTGCATAGACTAATTCATTTGGGTGAATGCTTTCTTTATATGGCTGATAGGGGAGTAGTGGTTCAGAATGGTTTAGAATCATTCTTAGTGTTGGAAGTGAAAGAGAAGCATAGTGATCCCATACCTAGCTAGATATTAGATGTAGTTCAATAGCAGAAGATTAAAGTTTTCTCCTAAGGGGAGATGGTGTCCTTCGCTACAAGGTTGGTTTTGTGTTCCCAATATTGATGGGTTGAGAGAAAGAATATTAGCAAAGGCTCACAATTCTAAGTATTCAATTCGCCCTGGTGCTATCAAGATATGTTGTAATATGAGGGAAATTTATTGGTGGAATGGTATAAAGAGGGACATAACGGAGTTTATGGCCAAGCGTCCTAATTGTAAGCAGGTAAAGATTGAGCATCAAAGGCCTGGTGAACACTTTAAGACATTGGCTATCAAGATCCGAGCTAGGGCCTGGCCGTGATGGGCATCTCAAGTCAACCATGGATCTGAGACCTCCCCCTTAACCTAACCTTAAGAGAACAAGAATAATAATAAATATAAAGCGAAGCTAATTAATATAGTAATGAAAGAAATTAGATAACTCAAATGAACTCTAAGAGTCAATCGACAACCAACCCATATCTATCCATGAAATCCTTTAAACCTGAATGACAACTAAGTCCAGACATGCCTCCGACAATGACCAAAAAGAATCAAAAGTACTGAATCAAAATGAAAAGAATATGAAATGATAAGGCCTTTTGAAGGATAGAGGCTCACCACTTCACAACAACTCCACAAACCCACTAATCCCTAGAATTTCACAAAGCAATAGAAGTTTCTTCAAACTTACATCTCTAAAAGATATAGCGTCCTCATTCACATATTCATATATAATGCCATGTAACTCTATCACTAAGAGGGATAAGCACTGACATGTAACTCAGGAAAAGTGATAAAATAATGCCATGAACAAAATCTGTCAACCTCATTCGCATATTCATATATACATATATAGGATGCCTGGATAGGGTAAGGGTCATGAAAATGAGCGTTTTATAATCATTATCTTAGACTGTGTAGCTCGATCTGTCCTAAAGGTACCCATGGGCTAAATGGGTTCAACTCCCCTACTAAAAGGGCCCCAGTGCATGTTAGACGCACGAACAGAGAAAAATCCAAGGGAAATCTAAAGCCACCAAGGGCAATAGTATTCCCAAATATATATATCAAGTGTGTATCAAGTACATGGCCATATAGAATCCCAACGCTAACAAACATGGTTTCTAGTGTTTGTCCCCCTGATACTTACACCTTCACAGTGATCTACACAACCCCTTTTATGACCAAAGTAAAATAATTTGCGCATACAATCAACTGGTAACCCTTGAGCCATTTATTAAGGCATTTACCACTTGGTATCGTCATATCAATACACTTGTAAGCTAAATTAAACATGCCAAACCAATCCACAAAATCCACATTGACTCCCAAGTTCTATTAAAATCCAATCCATGGCCACCAAGGCTATCCAAATCCATTTTTATATCCATTTATCCATTAATGCAATGCATTGAGTTCAAAGCAAGTTAAACCATGAAATTTTCCCTAATTAAAACCAAATTCACAAAGTGGGTTGAGGTTCATGCAATTCCAAGCTAAAATTCATCCAATTTAGGGAAACCTATGTCCCCCATTCCAACCATTTAACAATGTACCAATTCAATCCCAGCAATATCAATTTAAAGCATGAATGATCAATTCAAAATATGGGACAAGTAATTCAATTAGTAACATCCAAAACCCCTCAACCCTATTTAAAAACCCATAATTTAGATCACATGGAAAACCATTCGATTAATTCCACAATGAAAAATTAAAGTTTAGGGAAAAGGAACATGCATGAAACAAGCAAGAAATTGAAGTCAATTTGAAGTTTGGAGCCCCGAGTAATTATTTTTTGAGAAAACCTTAAGCTTTCTTTATTGGGGAGTTAAAGATGAATAAAGTATAGTTTGATCTTTGAAAACTGAAGAAAAAGGGTCCCTTTTATGTTTATAAGTTGTGGAAAGGGTGAAAAGATCTAAATCCCCTCACCTCTAAGTATAAAAACATAACTGGATGAAATTTAAAAATTAACATGCCATGATGTTATCGTGGAGGTTATCCTTCATGCCACGCTAGTATTGCGGAGGGTAACCTCCATGACACGGTGATATTGTGGACACTAACTACCTCAAGCTCCCAAAATGAACTTGAAACCCTTTTAAAAATTTTGAAACTCTTCCCAAACACCCTTTTAAAATTCCTAAATACAATTCAAGTCAAAAATCTTTATTACAAACACAAGAGGGTCAAAAATAAAATGATCAAAATTTTAAGAATTTTACATTATCCCCTCCTTGGGATCTTTCGTCTATGAATGATGAGTTAGGGCACTCTTAGTATGTGAATAGCTAGAATACACTAGAATCAAATGAAAAACTCAAAAAACTGACAAGAGGAAAATAAAACTCATACATTAAGTACTTTCATCCAATCTTGAGGACAAGAACAGATACTTAGCCTTCATATCTTTCTTAGCTTCCCATGTAGCATCTTCTACCTTTTGATTTCTTTAAAGAGCCTTCACCGAAGTTACATCCTTGCTCATCAAATACGAACTTCCCTATCAAATATCTCAATCAGGACTTCCTTATAAGATAAGGAATCCGTAACACCAACCTCCTCAATAGTCACTATTAAGAAAGGACCACACACATACTTTTTCAGCATGGACACATAGAACATAAGATAAATGGAACTCAAAATCCCAGTCAAATCCAATTCATAAGAAACATTCACAATTCTTCTAAAAATATGATATGGACCATTATAACATGGACTAAGTTTCTCCTTCTTCCTAAAACTCATGACTCCTTTCATAGGAGACATCTTAAAAAATACCCAATCACTTAATTTAAACACCAATTCTTTTCATGTAACGACCCAAAATCGCCTCCTAAGATGTCACAAAGTGATTAAGGCTACAAGTAGCCCTAAGCTAACCCTTTGAGCCTGTTTATAGTAATAACACTCATTTCAAGATAAAATAATTCAAACACTAGCATAGTCATATCATATGAAAGGAAATATGGATAAAATGCTCGATCGAAACGACCACAATACTGGAAACCTCAACACAACCACAATATCATAAATAGTTTGACAAAGCCTCTACTACTCCATGAACTAGAGAGTGGTTGGGACAGGTACCCAACTGACTCGAAATGAACTGGAAATAACAACATAGTCTCTCAAAATATGGAGATGTCTGAATATAGGCCATTGAACTAGAAGAACTCACCACTGTAGGAATGTAGATAGAGGTACTAAGAAATCACTGACGAGGTTAGGAATAAGCACTTGAACCTACATTATAAGATAATGTATCACATAGATGTATATGTGAATTAGCACTTGATAATGTACTGAGTATGTGGGGATGCATGCATATGTATAAAACAACATCAGTACTCCATAATCAAATCATGCATGTAATAAATAATGACTCACATGGCTAGAATAAGTATAAAATGAAAAGCTCATGAATCATGTAAAATGGAACATATGATACAATCTCGTGAGTCATTATACTTTTAGCTTTGAAATTTGTACAATTCTCTTATTCTCATTACCCAAGGCTAAAGAAAACTTTAAGCAATACTTTCAACTCATGCATATGTCTCATAGAGAGTAAAACTTCTTCAATGCTCATGAACTCATAACTCTTTTGAAGTCAAATACTTAGAATTCAGAATCATATAACCTTGGAACATACTTGAAGGCATTTCATTCACTTTAGGAAAATATCTCATTTCAAGCTTTAGGGAAAAATACTCATATTAAGGGAAAGTATTTTAGTTTTAAAGGAAAATATCTTATCTCAAAGCTTTAGTTTTAAGAGAGATTCTCTTAACCGACATAAGCCATATGAGCTGCATGGAGTCCAATGTTTTGTCCTCCTAAGGAAGAGATCTGACATTGGGGAGAGGCGTCATAGTCTTGCCAAGGAGTACAACCTAAACTCACTGATCACTTATCTCGACTTCGGGCCCAATATCTCGATCTTAGGCCTAACAATCATCTTGTCTTTAGGCCCAACCTATGGTGGCACATAGTTCTGGGGTAAGAAATAATAGTAACTTACCCAACTCGGTGCTAAATACTACTACCTTTAGTTTATCTCGCTCATCTCATGAAAATCCACTTTAGAATAATCTCATGGTTCAATAAGAACCCAATAATCAAATCTGTAATTTCATGTAGTAGAGTGGATTTCAAAACTCAATGACCATTAGGTCAAAACATTTCTCAATAATCTCAGAAAACTCAATTAATCGGTGCTTATAGCACAATAGTTCATAAAATCTCAAGTCTCAAGTAGGGCTTAATAACCCAGAATTTAATTTCAAGTTAGAACTCATCAAAAGCATAATAGATAGCATATAGGTTCATAACTCATGTAGAAATCTTGAAATTTCTGCAATTTATCTCAAAATGTCAACATACTCATATACTTCAATGTTTCAAACATTTCAACTATTAAATTCTTAAGGTTTAAAATCATGGGGTATAGACCCAAGTGCAACTTCTCAAGAAACATGTAAAAATATTCCATTAGACTCTCAATTCAAGGGAAACATCAACATCTTGCAACCAATAACAATGGGTGAAAACCCCCAATTCAATTTCATGTAAAATCCCATAAATTGCAGAGAATTGTAGTTTAAATAAGCCGTTGGGCACAAGGGTGAAAGGATTACCCTTGTTCAAAACCCCACATACCTTGAATTGGAAGCTTTGGATGAACTCTCACTTTTGGAACTCTATTCGTACTCTTGAATGAGGGTTCTTGAAGCCCTTGACTTGGGAACCTTGAATCTTGACTCAATTTAGAAAATCTATGGTTGATTCTTGGAAGAGGTTTTTGATACTTAGGGTTTTTGTTGAGAGAAAACTTGAGAAAAACTTCATAGAATGCTTTTAAATGACTTTAATTTGATATTTGCACGGTTTAAGAGGCATAGAAAAAGTCCAAAGTGCCCTTTTTTAACTTTTGTACAAAGATGGAAAAATTAAACTGGGAACCCAATTTTATGGGCCATTGCGATGCACCACTATCACGGTGGCTCTCTGGAAATTGAAAAATGGGAATCTGGGAGTCACCGCGATGCGGAGCCATCACGTTGTCCCCCTAGTTGGGGCCTGGAACTTCAGTGCAACGCATCACAATCGCGCTAGGACACTGGTAATTGACTGTTGAGAAATTGGGGTTTTCCGCGATGCGCCACTATCATGGAGTTCCACTAGAATTTGACAATTGTCAAATAGACCCTCTCCATAATGCGCCAATCACTAAAATGATGTTGTTTTATGACTAGGACTTAAATTAGCGATATCTTCTTACCTGGGTATCGGATTTGGGTGAATGTTATATCGACGGAAAGCTTATCAAATTTCCCATGTCATAAAAGGTAGAAATTAGGGGAATTCTATATGGTTAACAGGATATTCACTTAGGAAGTCACTTCTCAATCTTTTAGGGACAGAATCATGCCTCACTTGACACGCCCTAAGGCTCATTCTACGAGAGAATTTTTTTGTGGGGTATTACAGTATCCCTCCTTGGAAATATTCATCCTCGAATCTCGCTAGTTAGACTAAGAACACAGGAAAAATTGAGTACACATAGCTGAAGCAAGTTGCTAAAATGGGCTCAAAATCTCTCTAAACTCTTGAATGCCTTGGAAATTACAAGAACTCATACAAGGACAGATGCATATAGCTGAACTTTAGATTAGAAGGGCTGAATTAAGGAAGAATAATACCTTCGAATTAATCTAAACTTGCGGAAAAGCGGTGCGGGTACTTGGATTGCACGTTTGCTTCTGCCTCCCAAGTAGCACCCTCAATAGACTGGTTCCCCTACAAAACTTTGACCAAGGGAACTTCTTTGTTCCTTAGTCTGCGTATTTGAAAATCTAAGATCTCAAAAGGAATCTCATCGAAGAAAAGACTATTATAAATATCGGCATTCTTTGAAGGATCTACTACAACGGAAACACCAATATGCTGCTTAAGCATAGCGACATGAAAAATAGGATGAACATCTAACAACTCTGCAGGCAACTCAACCTCATAGGCCACTTTACTAACACGGCTCAAGACTCTATACGGGCTAACATAACGGGGACTAAGCTTCCCCTTTTTACCAAATGTTTTTACCCCTTTCATGGGTGAAATCTTCAAGTATACCAAATCATCCACATCAAACTTAAGATCTTTTCTCCTCACATCGGCATAAGACTTTTAACGACTCTGGGCGGTCTTCAACCTCTCTCTAATTAACTTAACTTTCTCCATAGCTTCAAACACTACATCAGGCCCAGTCACGGCATCTTTATCCACTTTAAACCAACCTACGGGTGATCAACATCTCCTACCATACAAGTCCTCAAATGGTGCCATCCCGATGCTAGCATGGTAACTATTGTTATACAAAAACTCTATTAATGGAAAATGCTCATCCCAACTACCTTTGAAATCAAGAGCACAAACCCTCAACATATCTTCCAGGGTCTGAATGGTCCTCACAGCCTAACCATCTGTCTGCGGATGAAAAGAGGAACTCAAAAGGACTTGGGTACCAAGATCCTGCTGGAACGCTCTCAAAAATTGAGAAGTAAATTGAGTGCCCCTATTCGAAATGATAGACGAGGGAACTCTGTGCAGCCTGACTAACTCCCAAATATACAATCTAGCGTAATCCTTAGCTGTATAAGATGTATGCACAGGAAAGAAATATGCAGACTTAGTCAGCCTGTCTACAACAACCCAAATAGAATCATGATGACCACACGAAAGAGGTCATGCAGTTACGAAGTCCATCTTCACAATCTCCCACTTCCAAGTGGGTATACCAAGTTCTTGTATCACATCACCAGGTCTTTAGTGCTCTGCCTTAACCTATTGGCACGTTGCACACTTTGCTATGAACTTGGCTATATCCTACTTCTTACCATTCTACCAATAGATTTCCCGCAAGTCGTGGTACACCTTGGTAGTGCCGGGATGAATAGAATACCATGCACCATGCACTTCAGCCATAATACTCTGCCTCAGATCATCAACACATGAAACACACAATATACCTTGCAATCTAAACACGCCATCTCCCCCTTGGGAGAAAACCTCTACCTTTTGGCCCTTAGCTGACTCTTTTAGTCTGACAAAACTAGGATCTCTATCTTTCTTCTTCTTTACTTCTGAAACTAAATAGGATTTAGAACTACTCTGCACCAATATACTCCCCTCGGCTGAATCAAGCAACCTAACACCTAATCTAGCCAGACAATGCACATCGTGAGCTAACTCTTTCTTACCTTCCTTTGCATGAGCAACACTACCCATAGACATCTGCTAAGGGAATCCGCCACTACGTTGGCCTTGTTCGGGTGATATAATACACTCATATCATAGTCTTTAACAACTCCAACCCCTTTCTTTACCTATGATTCAACTCTCTCTGAGTAAACACATACTGCAGGCTCTTATGATAAGTAAATACATCAACATGAACACCATAAAGATATTGTCTCTATTTTTTCAAAGCAAAGAGCATAACAGCTAACTCAAGATCATGGGTTGGGTAATTCTTCTTATGCGGCTTTAACTGTCTATAGGAATAGGCTATAACTTTACCTCTTTGTATCAACGCACAACCCTAAACAATTCTAGAGGCATCACAATACACCACATAACCATCTCTACCATCTGGCAAAGACCACATAGGGGCTGAAGTAAGTCGACTCTTCAACTCCTGAAAACTCTTCTCATAGGAATCTGACCATAGAGCTTAACTTTCTTTTGGGTCAACCGGGTCATGAGAGACGCAATAGAAGAGAAACCCTCAACAAAATGGAAGTAGTAGCCAGCTAGACCCAAGAAACTCCGAATGTCAGACGGGGAGATAGGTCTAGGCCAATTTTTCACAGCTTTTATCTTTTGGGGATCAACTCTAATGCCTTCGGCTAAAACAATATGACCCAGAAATGCTACAGACCTTAGCCAAAATTCACACTTATTGAATTTGGAAAACAACTGGTGCTCTTTGAGGGTTTGCAAGATAATTCTAAGATGAGTCGTATGGTTATTCTCATTACGGGAGTACACAAAGATATCATCTATGAAAATAATGATAAATATATCGAGATATTGCTTGAACACTCAATTCATGAGGTCTATAAAGGCGGCTGGGGCATTGGTTAGCCCGTAAGACATGACTAGAAACTAAAAGTGACCATAGTGGGTTTGGAAAGCTGTCCTTGGAATATCATACTCCCTCACTTTGAGTTGATGATAACTGGATATAAGGTCTATCTTTGAGAAATAACTTGTATCATGCAACTGGTTAAACAAGTCATCAATTCTCGAAAGAGGATATTTATTTTTGACTATGACCTTGTTAAGTTGATGATAGCCAATGCACATATGCAAAGAATAGTCTTTCTTTCACATGAATAAAATAGGTACACCCTACGGAGAAATACTGGGCCTTATGAAACCTTTTTTTAAAAGATCTTTGAGTTTCTCTTTCAACTCCTTAAGATCCGTAGGTTCCATACGGTATGACAGAATAGAAATGGGATGAGTATTAGCAAGAAGGTCAATCTTGAATTCTATCTCCCTATTGGGAGGTATCCCTGGTAGATCTTTCAGAAAAACATCAGGAAACTCATTAGCAATGTTGATTGACTGAATAGTTGGAGCCTCGAACTTAGTGTCTTTGACTCTAACTAAGTCATAGATGCAACCTTTGGATATTAGCTTTCTAGCTTTAAAATAGGAGATAAAATGACTCTTGGAAGATACCGAACTCCCGGACCACTCAAAAACTGGTGCATCAGGAAATTGAAACTTGACCGCATGAGTACAACAGTCTATAGACACATAACAAGAATGAAGCCAATATATACCCAGAATAAGGTCAAAATCTACCATGTCTAACTCTATCAAATTCGCAAGTATGACTCTATGAAGAACAGTAACATGACAATCCCTATACACTTGTTTAGTGATAACTGACTCCCTTACTGGTGTGGAGACTAGGAAAGGCTCAGGAATTCTTTTGGGACTCATTTTGATATTCACAGCCACAAGTGGGATCACATAGGAGAGACTTGACCCGGGGTCCTACAACACATAAACATCAAAACAAAAGATGCGGAGCATACTAGTAACAACATCGGGAGAGTCTTCCTGATCTCGATGGATGATAAAGCATAAAATCTCTTCTGGCACTAACCACCAGCAGTGCTAGATAAAGCGCCCTAAGCAGGGGTGGGACAGGGTGTAGGAGCTGGTGCACTAGTAGCCAGTGCTTGAGGTTGGGCATCTCTATTTCCCTGTCTAGCGTGAGGTCAATCTTTAAGTTTGTGGCCCTACTTGCCACAATCAAAACAACCCCTTAGATTTACAAAACACTCACCGGGATGATCCCTACCACACATAGCACAAGGAGGATAACAGGGCTTGTTACCAACACTGTTCTGTAACCTGGAAATAAAGGATCTTCCCCCTTACTCTCGCCTGCTTCTAGGCGTGGGAGCACTAACTGATGAAGGCACTGGCATAGATAGACACCTCTAAAACTGAGGGCGGTTCCCTCCATAGAACCTAGGATGGCTATACTCATGCTGCTCAGATCTATCCCTCTTGTTACCCCTCACTTGATCTCTCTCCCTAATCTTATCCGCCTCTATCTGCTGGGCATGCGTCATTGACCTAGCCAGATCTATATCCCTATGCAGCATCACAGTCCTTCACTCTTTTATTACTAACCCAGAAACACCGGTCACAAACTTGCTTATACTAGCCTGGGAGTCAGAAATCAAATCAGGAGCATACTTGGCCAACTGATTGAACTTCAAGCAGTACTCCTTAACAGTCATGGAGCCCTGCCTCAAGTTCATAGAGTCCTCAATCTTTGCTTCCCTCATCTCAATTGGAAAGAACTTATCCAAGAATGCATCTTGGAATACCTGCCAAGTCATAGGAGTAACATCCTCATCTCTACACTTTCTCTACGATACAACCCAGTCATAAGCTATGTCCTTCAACTTGTAAGATGCCAACTCAACACTTTTTTCCTCAGAAACATACATCACTTATGTGATCTTTCTCACCTCATCAAGGTACAACTGTGGGTCCTCACCTGCCTTGGACCTATAGAACTCTGGTGAATTCATCCGCATGAAATCACGAATTCTATCCACGATAACATCACCTCCCTGCTGATTAACAACTATAGCCTGGTTATTGGCCCGAATATTAGCAATGACTGCTTGGCTAATGCCTGAAAGGCCGCCTAAAACTAAGCATGATACACTATCTTATTTATAGGATTAATAGGCTGGGGTTACTCATTATTGTTTTTACGGGCATCTGCTCTTTGGAGAGGCATTTTCTAAAAAAAAAGAGTATGAATTATTAGATGAGTGGGACAACTACAGGCACGATGGAATTTGAAAGAAAGAACCAACTTTTTCTAAAACATCTTGTAGCCTCTTGCTCATATATGTGGCACGCTACACACCGATGATCAAGACTTTACTCAACACAGCCAAGGACTCCTTTAAAACCTTAGGCTCTGATACCAAGTTTGTAACGACCCAAAATTGCCTCCCGAAATGTCACACGGTTCTTAAGGCTACAAGTAGCCCCAAGCTAACCCTTTGAGCCTATTTCTAGTAATAATACTAATTTCAAGATGAAATAATTCAAACACTAGCATAGTTATATCATATAAAAGGAAATATAGAGAAAATGCTTGGTCTAAACGACCACAATACTGGAACCCTCAACACAACCACAATCTGATAACTAGTTTAACAAAGTCTGTACTAATCCATAAACTAGAGAGCCGTTGGGATAGGTCCCCAACTGACTCGAAATGAATTAGAAATAATAACATAGTCTCTCAAACTATGGAGATGTGAATATAGGTTCTTGAACCATGAGGACTCACCACTATTGGAATTTAGATAGAGGTACTAGGAAATCACTGACGAGGTTGGGACTGAGCACCTGAACCTACATTATAAGACAATGTAGCACATAGACGTATATGTGGATTAGCACTTGAGAATGCACTGAGTATGTAGGGGTGCATGTATTTATATAAATAACATCAATACTCTTTAATCAAATCATGCATACAATAAGTAATGACTCACATGGCTTGAATAAGTATAAAATACAAAGCTCATGAATCATGTAAAATGGAACATATAACACAATCTCATGAGTCATTATACTTTTAGCTTTGAAATTTGTACTCTTCTATTATTCTCATTACTCAAGGCTAAAGGAAACTTTCAGTAATACTTTCAACTCATGCATATGTCTCATGGAGAGTAAAACTTCTTCAATGCTCAAGAACTCTTAAATATTTTGAACTCAAATACTTGGAATTCAGAATTATATAACCTTGGAACATACTTGAAGGCATTTCATTCACTTTAGGAAAATATCTCATTTCAAGCTTTAGGGAAAAATACTTATATCAAGGGAAAGTATTTTAGTTTTAAAGGAAAATATCTTATTTCAAAGCTTTAGTTTTAAGGGAGATTCTCTTAGCTGACATAAACCATGAAAGCTACATGGAGTCCAACATTTTGTCCTCCTAAGAAAGAGACCTCACTTTGGGGAGAGGCGTCATACTCTTGCCAAGAAGTATAACCTCAACTCAGTGATCACTTATCTTATCCTCAGGCCCAATACCTCAGCCTTAGGCCCAACAATCATCTTATCTTTAGGGCCAACCTATGGTGGCACATAGTTTTAGTGTAAGAAACCATAGTAACTTACCCAACTTGATGCTAAATACTACTCCCTTTAGTTTATATTACTCATCTCATGAAAATCCACTTTAGAATAATCTCATGGTTCATTAAGAACCCAATAATCAAATCTGTATTCTCATGTAGTCGAGTGGATTTCAAAACTCAATTCATGGGTGCTTATAGCACCATAGTTCATAAAATCTCAAGTCTCAAGTAGGGCTTAATGACCCATAATTCAATTTGAAGTTAGAACTCATCAAAAGCATAATAGATAGCATATAGGTTCATAACTCGTGTAGAAATCTAGAAATTTCAGCAATTTATCTCAAACTCTCAACATACTCATATACTTCAGTGTTTCAAACATTTCAACTACTAACTTCTTAAGGATTAAAATCATTGGGTATAGATCCAGCTGCAATATCTCAAGAAAACATCTAAAAGTCATGCCCTTAGACTCTCAATTCAAGGAAACATCAAAAGCTTGCAACCAATAACAATGGGTGAAAACCCCCAATTCAATTTCATGTAAAATCTCATAAATTCCAGAGAATTGTAGCTTAAATAATCCTTTGGGCATAAGGGTGAAAGGATTACCCTTGTTTAAAACCCCAAATACCTGAATTAGAAGCTTTGGATGAACTCTCACTTTTGGAACTCTATTCGTACTCTTGAATGAGGGTTCTTGAATCCCTTGACTTGGGAACCTTGACTTTTGACTCAATTTAGAAAATCTATGGTGGATTCTTGAGATTCTTGGAAGTGGTTTTGGATAGTTAGGGTTTTTGTTAAGAGAAAAATTGAAAAAACTTCATAGAATGCTTGTAAATGACTTCAATTTGGTGTTTTCATGGTTTAAGAGGCTTGGAAAAAGTCCAAAGTGCCCTTTTTAACTTCTGTACGAAGCTGAAAAAATTGAACTGGAAACCTGATTTTATGGGCCATCGCGACGTGCCACCATGGCGGTGGCTCACTGGAAATTGACAAATGGGAATATAGGAGTCACTGCGACATAGAGCTATCGCGTTGTCCCACTGATTGGGACCTGGAACTTCAACACGATGCGTCACAATTGCGCTAGGCCACTGGAATTGACTATTGAGAAATTAGGGTCCTCCGCGATGCACCACTATCGCAGAGTTCCACTGGAATTTAAAAATTGTCAAATAAACCTTCTCCGTGATGCACCAAGCACTAAAATAATGTTGTTTTACGACTAGGACTTAAATAAGCCATAACTTTTTACCAGGTATCAGCTTTGGGTGAATCTTATATCGACGGAAAGCTTATCAAATTTTCCATGTTATAATAAGTCGAAATTAGGGAAATTATATATGGTTAACATGATAATCACTTAGGAATTCACTTCTCAATCTTTTAGGGCCAGAATCACATCTTACTTGACACGCCCTAAGGCTCATTCTACAAGGGAATTTTTTTATGGGGTCTTACATTTCACCTTACATCCGCATAAGACTTTTGGTGACATTGAGCAGTCTTAAGTTTTTCTCTAATCATCTTTACCTTCTCGATGTCTTGGTGAACCAAGTCAGGACTAGACAACCTAGTCTTACCAACCTCAAACCATCCAATAGGAGACCTATACCTCTTACCATAAAGAGCCTAAAAAGAAGCCATCTGAATGCTAAAATAATAACTGTTGTTGTACGCAAACTCAATGAAAGGCAAATGATCAACCCAACTTCCCTTAAAATCAATCATACAGGCTTTTAGAATGTCCTTAGAAGTTTGAATAGTCTATTTCACTTGCCCATCTATTAAAGGGTGGAAAGTGGTACTAAGGTTCACATGTGTACCCAAAAATTTTTGAAACAAATGCTAGAAGTGAGAAGAAAACTGCGTACCTCAGTCTGAAATAATAAAAAATGGCGCATTATGCAACTTCACATCTCTTAAATGAACAACTTATCATAATCTTCTCCTGAGCAGTTAGTCCTCACAGGTAAAAAGTGAGAGTTCTTAGTCATCCTATCCAAAATGACTTAAATCGAATCATACTGACTGCGAGATCGTGGAAGAACTGTAATGAAATCCATATTTATCATCTCCCACTTCTACACGGGCAACTCTATCTCTTGAGATATACCACTAGGCTTCAAATGTTCAACCTTAAATTATTGACATACCATGCATTTGGCAACACAATTTGCCACATCCCTCTTCATATTGTTCCACCAGTAGATTTCCTTCAAGTCATGATACATCTTAGTAGAGCCTAGATAAAGTGTATATCTAGAATCGTAAGCCTCCATCAAAATTCTCTCCCAAAGCCCATCAATATTAGGAAAAAACAACCAACCTAGATATCTCAAAATACCATCTCCCCTAATCTCAAAAGCGATAAACTTTTGCTGACCCATATCATCGTTAATCTGTATAAGTATGGGGTCTAAAGCTTTTTTGTCCTTTACCTCAGCACCAACAGATGGTTTAACCACTTCCTAAATAATAACTTCACCTTCCTCAGAGTCCAAAATAGGAACTCCCAAGTTAGCCAGTCTGTGAATGTCCTTCTCTAATTTTGTTTTCTCCTCATCAGGATAGGATAAGCTCACTATGGATAATATGCTAAAAGCATCAAGAACAACATCAGCATTAACTAGATGGTAGTGAAGGCTCATGTCCTGCTCCTTAAGAAATTCAAGCCACCGCTTCTGCCTAAGATTCAATTCCATCTACGTGAATACATACTGCAAGCTCTTATGATTTGAATAGATATCCACATGCACCCCATACAGATAATGGTGCCAAATCTTCAATACAAAAACCACAGCCGCTAATTGTAAGTCATGAGTCTCATAATTCCTCCCATGAACCTTATGCTGCCTAGAAGCATAGGCCACAACCTTACCATGCTGCATTAAGACACAACCCAGTCCCACAAAAGACACATCACAAAACACCACAAAACCATCGGTAACCTCGGAAAGGTTAAAACTAGCATAAAAGTCAACTTATCTTTAACTTTTCAAAGCTACCCTTACAAGCGTTGAGCCACATAAAGTTAACCTTATTTTGTGTCAACTTTGTCAACAGAGCAGCAACAGAAGAGAAAATATCCACAAACCTACTGTAATACTCAACCAAACCCAAGACGCTCCTGATGTTGGTTGTAGTCATGGGTTGAGGCCACCTTTTAGCTGCCTCAACTTTTTGCAAATCCACCTTGATCCCCTCACTAGAAACCACATGTCCAAGAAAGGTCATAACATTCATAAAAAACTCACATTTAGAAAATTTAGCATATAAATTTTGGTCCTTACGAGTCTGCAACACAATTCGGAGGTGCTTGGCATGATCCTCCTTACTCTTAAAATATACCAAGATGTCACTAATGAAGACAATCAAAAATAAATCCAAAAATTTTCTGAAAAACCTATTCATAAGATCTATAAAAGTAGCTGGAGCATTAGTCAACCCAAATAACATCACTAAAAACTTATAGTGACCATACCGAGTTTGAAAAGCTTTCTTAACAATATCAACCTCCCAAAATTTCAACTCATGTAGCCCAAACAAAGATCAATCTTAGAAAAACATCTAGCACCCTGAAGTTAGTAAAAAAGGTCATCAATCATAGAAATATGGTACTTATTCTTCTCTATCACCTTATTCAACTAAAAATAGTCTACACACATCTGTAGACACTTTTTCTTCTTTAGCAAAAAATTCACAAGAGCACCCTACAGAGAAACACTAGGACAAATGAACCCTTTATCAAAAAGATCTTTTAACTGCTCTTTTAGCTTCTTTAGTTTAGTTGGATCCATTCTATAGGGAGGGATGGAAATAGGTAGATCAATCCCAAAATCTATTTCTTTATTGGGAGAAATCCCAAGAAGATCATCGAGAAACACTTCAGTAATCTCACTAACCACAGGGATAAATTGCAAAGACGTACTTTCAGAGTCAGAATCCTTAACCCAAACCAGATGATACAAACACTTTTTTGAAATTAATTTCGGATCTCTAAGATAGGAAATAAACCTCCATTTGGGTACTAAGGAGCTCCACTCCCATTCTAATACCAACTCATTAGGAAAATGAAAACTGACCTTTTGGGTGCATGAATGAAGCTAATCTATCCTCAAGATAACTTGAAATCCACCATATCTAACTCTATCAAATCTACCAATATCTCTCTATGAAAGATAGACACCACATAAACCCTATAGATTTTTCTAGCCATAATAGAATCACCTACTGAAGTAGACACAAAAAAGGGGTCGAAAATACTTTCAGGACCAAAACCAAAATGCATAGCCACATAAGGGGTCATATAAAAAGGCCAGAACCTAGATCAAGCAAATAATAAAGATCAAAAAAATGTGCATAAAGACAATTTTGACTAGTGTTAGTACCAGATGTAGCACCCATTGGTGCAAGAGTTGATGATGTGGCAATCGAAACTTTATTTTCCCTAGTGGAAACCCTGACTTAAGGATAGTCTCACTGTATGTGACCAAGATGACCAAAATCATAGCACCGATTCCTTTACTCCTTACAATATCTATGATAAAGCTGCCCATAAAAATGACAAGGAGGAGAAAGTGGGTCGATGAGCTTCACTAGCTTGAGACTGCGCACCCTATGCCTTAGGACCACTCCTAGCCTATGAACGATGATCACCCAAAGTCTTAGAATAGAAAGCACTAGTAGACAAATATGAATTGTCCAGTTCTTCTTCTAGGTCCACTGTTTACCATATTTCCTACTATTCTGATAACCCCCAGAATACTTGAACTTCTTATTCCGCCTATCTCCAATCTCTACCTGTTTTTTCTTTTTATTCTCAGCCTGCTGCATATAACCACAAGTCTGGAGATATCCATATTATTGTTCGACATTCCAGCCTTATATTCACATACCAAGTCTTGGGACAATCCAAAAGTGAACTTCCTTATTTTTGATCTCTGGATTAACTCCAACTCGGGTGTATAATGAGACAACTTCTAAAATATCAAGGCACACTCCTTCATACTCATCTTACCTTACTTCAGATTAACAAATTTCTTAGTCTTTGCTTCTCTCAACTCTTGAGAAAAGAAATGATCAATAAAGGCACCCTAAAACTCATCCCATAATGCCGTATTAGGATTATCACCCATCAACTGCTTTAAATCCTTATACCACTGATAAGCTACATCTTTCAGTTAATAAGCAACAAAATTTACACTCTTAAAATCAGTAGCATAGATTACTCTAAAAATATTCTCTATCTCATCCACAAACCTATGAGTATCCTTCTCAACCTTAGGGCCTATAAAGGTTAGGGGATTCAACCTCATAAACTATCCAACCTGAGTGACCTCAGATGAAGGAGCAACAGAACTAACATAATCTGGCTAGTGAGATTAAGATGTCACCATTTGAGTAAGCAAATGAATAGATCGGCAAAACTCTGCATTAGAGATGTCCCCTTGAGGCGATTGATCGTAAAAATAATCACATCAAAAAGCATAAGGAAGACTAGTGGGGATAGATAGAATTCAACATAGGGAAACACAATTAGGAGTAGGGACCCAAGACCGGGTATGCACTTCATACACAGGGCAAGTCCCCTCCTTATTATCCTCAGGTAGGATAGTGTTCCCAATAGAGTTTTTATGAATGTCAGATCTCTAGGGAGGCATGATCTGAAATGAAAATAATCCAGGAGTTAGATAAGTTTAATAAAGCTAAACTCCATAGATCGAAATAAAATACAAGAAAGGGAAAGATTTCTCAATGCCTTATAACCTCCTCTTTATAAGTGTGGTGCACTGCACCCCCATAAAAAATATACTCAACATAGCTTTGTGGACACCCAACGACTCTAAATCATGCACTGATACTAAATTTTTCATGGCCCAAACTAAGGCCTAGCCATGACGGGTATCTCTAGTCCACCATAGACCAGAGACCACCCCCTTAACCTAACCTCAAGAGACCAATAATAATAATAAAGATAAAGCTAAAGACAATTAATATAGTGATGAAATAAAATAGATAACTCAAATAAACTATAAGCGTCAATTAACAAAAAACCCACATCTGCCCATGAAAGTCTCTAAACCAGAATAAAAACTAAGTTAGGACATGCCCCCGACTATGACAAAAGAAAATCCAAAAATACTAAATCAACAAGCAAAGAATAATAAAATAATAAGGCCTTCTGAAGGATGGAGGCCTACCACTCAACAACAACTCAACAAAGATGCTAATCCTCCTAGCACTGCACAGAAGCAACAAAAGTATCTTTGGACCCTACATCATGACATGAAGTAGCATCCTAGGACAGTTAGTGGGATAAGAACTGACATGTAACTCAGGGAAAATGATTAATTTCCAAAATTATTCAAAACCTTATGCACTCATTCAAATATACATATATATGATGCTAAAATTGGGTAAGGGTCATGAACATGAGAGTTAAAAACATTAACCTAGACTGTATAGCTCGATCCATCCTAAAGGCACGCATGGACTATATGGGTTCATCTCCCTCTACTAAAAGGGACCAAGTGCGTGTTAGCCACACGAACCAATCAAAATCCAATGGAAAATTAAAGCCACCATGGGGAATATCTGTCCCAAATATATATATCAAGTGTCTATCAATTACACGGTCATATACACCCCAACACTGGCAAATGTGGTTTCCAGTGTTTGTCCCCACTGGACTTACACCTTTACGGTAAGCTATACAACTCCCTTTAAGCCCAAATTAAAGCAATTTGCACATAAAATCAACCAGTAACCCAAGAGTGTTTCATTAAGGCATTTACTAGTGGGTATTGTCATACTCATACACTTTCAAGATAAATTAAACCTGCCAAACCAATCCACACCATCCACATTGAATCCTAAGTTCATTAACATACAATCCATGGCCACCAAGGCCATCAAAATCCATTTTTAGAACCATTTATCCATTAATGCAATGCATTGAGTTCAAAAGCAAGTAAAACCATGGAACTTTCTATAATTAAAATCAAATTCACAAAGTGGGTTGAGGTTCATTCAATTCCAAGCCAACATTCATCCTATTGGGGAAACCCATGTCCCCTATTCCAACCATTTAAATAATGTACCAATTAATTCCTAAAAACATCAATTTAAAGCATGAATAATCAATTCAAAATATGGGATAGGTAATTCAATCATTAACAACCAAAACCCCTCAACCGTATTTCAAAACTCATACTTTAAATCACATGGAAAACTATTTAATTCATGCCACAATGTAAAATCAAAATTTAAGGAAGAGAAACATGCGTGAAACATACAACAAATTGAAGTCAATTTGATCGTTGGAGCCTGAAGTGATGATTTTTTTTGAAAAAAACCTTAAGCTTTCTTGGTTGGAGAGTTAAAGATGAATAACGTAGAGTTTTATCTTTGAAAAATAGAGGAAAAGGGTCCGTTTTATGTTTATAAGTCATGAAAAGGGTGAAAATACCAAAATCCCCTAATAATAAGTGAAAAAAAATTAGATGAAATTTAAACCTTGGCATGGAACAACATTATCGTGGAGGTTATCCTCCATTCCACACTGATATCGCGGAGGGTAACCTTTGTGATACAGTGATATCATGGACACTCACTACTCCATGGTCCCAAAAACACCCCAAAACCCATTCAAAAGTTTTGAAACTCTCTCCAAACACCCTTTTAACACCCCTAAGTATAATTCAAGTGAAAAATTAATTTTACAATCATGGAATGGTAAAAAATAAAATGATCAAAATTTTAAGGGTCTTACATTTACATTCCTACTTGGAAGTGGGAGGTAATTAATATGGATATTTTTACTGGACTTCATCGCACCAGACATTTGCATGATTCATTATGGGTCATCACATATTAAATGACCAAATCAACCCATTTCTTATTGGTAAAGACTTCAGATACAGTGGAAGATTATGCTAAGATATTGATTCATAAGTTAGTAAGACTTTATGGGTTTCCTTTGTTTATTATTTTAGACCAAGGGACACAATTTACTTCCCAGTTTTGGCAATAATTTCAAAAGAGCCTTGGTACAAAGGTGAAGCTTAGTATAACTTTTCATATATAGATAAATGCTAAGTATGAGTGTACAATTCTGGCATCAAAGGATATGCTGAGAGCCTGTGTGATGAAATTTAAATAAAATTGGGTTGATCACTTACCTTTGACATAGTTTTCCTATAATAATAGTTATCGTGATAGTATTCTAATGGCTCTTTTGGAAGCATTATACGAGTGTAGATGTCGGGAAACTATAGGTTGGTTCAAAGTTGGAGTGACGCAATAAGGGCATGCTATGCCAAGGGTACTGAAACACAAATTTTATTTTTTTAATTTGGATTGAGGGCTTTTTGGTCTTTTGCCTATTAAACAACTTTGTAAAGGTAAATGTAAAGCCTACCCTTCTAACTAAGATTAAAGTGATCCCATATCTTTTAAAACCCTAAATAACACAAAAGGAGATGATTTTCATAAATAAAATCATGTTTCTAAGGTCTTAACTCAAGTTTCCCTCAAGAAATTCCCAAATTCTAGATACATGGTGTTTGAACAAGTATAACCTTTCATCCTTGTGTCCAAAAGCTTTGATTTTACAATTGAATTCATGATATTTCATTTAGGGTTAATACCATTATTCAAGTTTTTGATATCATGGCATTGTCATGTGTTTTAAAGTTTGGTTTGCAGAGGAATTTACTCTTAACTATATTTTTACTTACATGCTTGCTATTATGAAATTAATCTTAGTGTTTTGGCATGAATTTTCATGGGATTATGACTGTAAATGAGTCTAATACGATTTAGTCAATTTGTAAATAAGAGAATTAGAATTTACCTTGATCTTCTCAGTTTACAAGAAAATTCATACATACTATTTCAGCTTTTGGATAATTGTATCATGATTCATATTTCATTTCTGATCTTATGGTCTCATACATGATATGAAATTCACATAACTATTCATGAGTATGATTTACTAATAGAAGTATGATTAATTTTGTACTTATAAACTCATATGCTCATTTTATAGGGAATTTTATTAGTATGAGGATACTGTACATCTAGATTTTGGGAGTAGTATTTAGTATTAAGAGGGGAATGTGGGTTTAGCGCATTCTATTTCCCAGAAAAAAAATTCCATCGTAGGTTTAGGGGCTTTATCAGAGAGTGTCCCTATCACGACCCAAGCCTACCGCTAGTAGTAAAATGGTGTTAAAGTCACAATTGACCCTAAGCTAACCCATGATCTGGTACATGCTGTAAATACTGAAAGAAGGCAACAAAAAACTATTCAAAAGTCATTAAAAAGTATTTGATAATAAGAAATAGTATCAAAGGTAACTAAAATACATCAATGAAAACATGTCTAACTGACTGATTGTCTGAAAGTCTCTAAACAAGATGAGTTGTTGTGAAAGGTCCACAACTAACTTCGACTAATTGAAATAGCATAAAGTAAAAATAATGGTATGAATAACTAATATAATAACTAGCCCTCGACTGATGAGGACTAACCAATGCTACAACTGAGTGGCACAGGAATGAACTAAGTATGATCTAGAAGATGATCGTCCGAACCTATGTTATAAGACAACATAGCACAAAAAAGAGTATACGACCAGTACTTTGAGTGTCCTGGAATGTGAGATAGAAGCTAGATGATAGACATAAAGGTACTGAGCGTGAATGCATGAACATGAAAATCAAATGCAAGACCAAGTATAAATATGTACTAAAATAATCTGAATAACTGAATAACTGATATACTGAACACTTGGTCAAGAAAACCTGAACTGAGTATTATCTAACTACTGAACCAAAAATTGTTAGAGCTAACTACAACCGACATACCCTAATATGCGATAATCGAGGTTTGACCTATAACCCTAGTTTGAAGGGTATCGATACCTTGCCAATGGTACCAACAGTAGCTGGCGTGGATTAACTAATTATGATGTCCTAAAGTACTAGGGTGTCATGCCTCTACTGATGGGGGACCACTAATAACCTATGGTGTCAACATAGATCTGGAACTTAAGGACTGCTACTAACTACTCATGCCTAATTGATGGGGGAGCTTCCATTCTTGCGTTCACTCGATGCTAAATGTTGCTTCAACCCGAATGAGACTAAACCATGTACGGATAACTGATATGCTCAAGTCATAGGATTCTGACAAAAATACAATACATGTACAATCTAAAATGTACCATTACGCGTGGGCTGATATATGCATGAGTTCCTAAGTATCGAGTGTTCATAACCCACTAGGACAAACTAATTCAACTGATCATAAAAATGGTAAAACTGGCCATAGTATGGGAATTTTATGAATAGTACTCCATATTTCAATAACTAACTAAGACATGGACAATGGAGATTATAAATTTTATGGAAACACAATTCTCATGAGGGAACATATTTTTATTGTACAAACCAAAACAACTAAGAGAGAGAGTTGGTAAAATTTATATTTAACTTGGAAACCCAATAGAAAGAGAAAAGGATCTAATTTGTAAATTTAAGGAATTCTTGGGACTTAATTGGTGAAATGGAACCATTGATGAAATCCCACATACCTGGAATCAGTCCCTTGAAGGGATTTTCTTGGAACCTGAACTTGCTCGATGAACACTAGTTTGCTCTGAGGAAGAAGAGAATCACTATATTTTGCTAAAGTGATTTATGAACTGATGAGAGGTTAGGGTAGTATTTATCCTTGATAATTGATTTTTTAGAAGGGTAAATAAAGTGGTTTTGGGTTATGAAGGGGTGGAAATTAACAAAATTCCCCTTTAGAATAGCATGGTAATTTTTGGGTTCCTAGTTATTACGACTCAGCCTACAACTCGTCACAACTGGTTATGAGCCATAGTCTATCGTAATTTGAGACTCTAAGTCTGAGCCTTCACTGTCCAAACTATGACTCCCTTTACTATGACTCATTGGTGCTAACCATAAGTCATGAGGAGTAATCTTATTTTGAGACTACATTTTTTTTTTGACACTGTTATGGTAATAGGTCCTCCCAAGGACTCGTTAGGACCAATGACAAGTCACAGGCTGGACTTGTTTTATCTGGGCTGAGGCTGGGGATCCTTCACTATCTCTATAATGTGTCCATAGCATGACCCATTATGTCTCAAAATGAGTCATGATCTATTCTCTTTGTCACTGGGAACAAATCTGAGGCCTTCACTGAAGTCACTGTGGTAATGACTCATTACCAGAGTTGTTATCATGATAGTTAGATAGGTTATTTAAATTTTTTTCGTAAATCTTTGTCACCACTTCTGATTAAGGTGAGACTTATGGAAATGGAACATAAATTTTATTGACAAACTTAGAGCTTAAAACTTGGGGTATTACAATAACTCCCCCTGGGATTATTTGTCCCTGAATGAAACTGTCTGAACAGGAATATTAGGGAAAGACTGAGATCATACACTAAACACTTATGAGTTGAATCATGGCTTAACACCTAAACCTGTAACGAATACATGGACTAGAATGAAATCATGAATGCATGCTATGACATTAGGATTTAGCTTTATCGACTGAGAAAGAAAATGAGTGAATTAATTAGTCAATGAAACTATTACCTTAAACTGGAACTGGGTTCGTAGAGAAAATATTAGGGTACTTGGATCGCATACCGGCTTTTGCTTCCCAAGTAGCTCCCTCAAATGACTGATTTCTCCATAAAACCTTTACTAAGACAGCCTTTTTATTCATAGGAGAGGCTATCGTACATATCCACACTCTCTTAAAGAATTAAAGTAGCTGGATTACCAATGCATTTGTTTGGTAATGAGACATGGAGCATTGGATGAACTGATCCTAACTCTACAGGAAACACTAACTCATAAGCTACCTTTAAAAAATGGCTCAAATCCTATATGGGCCAACATAGTGGGGACTGAGCTTCCCCTTTTCCCAAATCTCTTCACCCCTTTCATGGGTGAAATTTTCAAATACACCAAGTCACTAACATCAAACTCAAGCTTCCTTATCCTCATATCTGCATAGGATTTTTGTTAAATCTGAGCTATCTTAAACCTTTTTATGGATCAACTAAACCTTTTCTATCTCCTCATATAGTAAATCTGGCCATATCAAGGCAACTTTTCCAAACTCAATCCAACCAATAGGATATCTACACCCCTATTATAAAGAGCCTTAAATAGGGTATGTGAATACCAGATTGATAACTGTTATTGTAGGAAAACTTAATCAATGACAAGTGGTCATCCTAAATACCCTAGAACTCAAAAACACAAACCCTCAACATGTCCTCTAAGGTTTGAATGGTCCTCTCTACTTGACCATCAGTTTGTGGGTGAAAAGATATGCTGAGATGAACTTAGGTACCAGGACCTTTCTAGAAATCCTTCCAAAACTAAAAGCTAAATTGGGTACCTCTATCTAAAATAATGGTCAACAGGACTCCATGTAACTTTACCAACTACCTCAGATAGAGTCTAGCATAATCCTTGGCTGAATTTAAAGTATTGACTGGCCAGAAATGGGGTGACTTAGTCATTCTATCAATAATGACCTAAATAAAATCATGCTAACAACGCATACGAGGTTACCCTATAACAAAGTCCATATTCTCTACTTCCTACTTATAAATGACGATGTTGAATTCCTAAAGCATACCATTATGCCTCTAGTGCTCAACAGTAACCTACTGACAATTTGGGAACTTAGTTATGAATTCTGCAATATCATTTTTCATAACATTCCACCAATAGACTTCCTACAAATTGCAGTACATATTAGTGGCTTTTGGGTGAATAAAATATCGTGAACTATGCGTCTCTGCTAATATTTTCTTCCTTAAATCATACTTGTTCGAAACACATAACTTGCCTTGACATAGAAGTACACTATATCCCCCTTAGGAGGAAACCTCTACCTTCTGGTTTCAAACTGCCTCTTTCAACCTAACCAAAATAGGGTCTCTATCTTGCTTTTTATTTATCCTCAAAAACTAAAGAAGATTCTAAACCATTCTAAACCCAAACACTACCTTTGGATGAACTAACCAACCAAACATCCAATATGGGTAATACTTCCCATAGTCTATCAAACTGATAAACCTCATAGACTATCTATTTCTTATTATCCTCAATATGGGTAACACTTCCTATAGAAAATCTACTAAGGACATCGACCAATACATTGGCCTTACTCGAGTGATACAACACACTCATATCATAGTATTTCAACAATTCTAACCACATTATTTGATGAAAATTTAGGTCATTTTAGGTGAATACATACTGCAAACCATTGTGGTCAATAAACACATCAACATGGACCCCATAAAGGTAATGCCTCAAAATCAGTACGGCAAAGACAACTACTGCTAACTCAAGATCATGAGTTAGGTAGTTCTTCTCCTTAGGTTTAAGTTGTCCTGAGGTATAAGCTATAATCTTGCCTTGTTGCATCAACACACAACCTTAAACAACTCTAGAAGCATCATAATAAACTATGAAACCATCTGATCTCTTGGGTAGGGTCAAAATTAGAGCAGAAGTGAGTTGAGTCTGTAACTCTTGAAAACTCTTCTCGCAGGAATATGACCACTAAAATTTGACTTTCATCTGAGTAAGTCTAGACATAAGAGAAGCTATAGAATAAAATCCCTCAACAAATTATCTGTATTAATCGACTAAACCCAAGAAACTCCTGATATTTTAGGGAAAGATGGGTTTTGAAATTTGATCTTTTGAGGATCAACTCAAATACCATCATGGAAAATTATGTGACCAAGAAAAAATACTGTTTTAACTAGAATTTGGACTTACAAAACTTAGTAAATAAATGGTGATCCTTAAGGGTCTGCAAAACAATCCTTAAGAGGTCTGTGTGCTCACCCTCACTACGAGAATAGATGAGAATGTCATCTATTAATACTCTCATGAACATACCCAAATACTTCTTGAACACCCTACTCGTAAAGTCCATAAAAGATGCAGGAGCATTTGTTAGTCCAAGAGACATAACTATAAATTTGAAGTAACCATATCAAGTTCTGAAAGCTGTCTTCAGATGTCACTTTCTCAGACTCTGAGCTGATGATAGCTGGATCTGAGGTCTATCTTAGAGAAATAATTTACACCTTCAAGGTGGTCAAATAAATTATAAATCCTGGGGAGAGGGTACTTATTCTTGACTATGACTTTGTTCAACTTATAGAAGTCGATGCACATTCTGAGGAAACTATCTTTCTTGCACACGAAGAGAAATGAGGCACCCTATGGAGAGACACTAGGACTGATGAAGCCTTTATTTGAGAAATCTTTCAACTACTTTTTCAATTCCTTAAACTCGACTGGAGACATTCTGTATGGTAGAATTAAAATAGGTTGGGTGTCTGGGAGGAGATCTATTCCAAAGTTAATTTCCCTTTAGAGAGGAACTTCGAGCAGGTCTTCAGGAAATATTTTTTGAAATTCATTTACCACTAGAATTGACTCAAAACTTGGAACTTTAGAACTTGTGTCCTTCACTTAGACAACGTGATACATATAACCCTTGGATATCGTCTTCCTCGCCTTAAGGTAGAAGATGAATTGACCTATAAAAATAGAGGTACTACCCTTTAATTTTATGACTGGCTTATTAGGAACTAAAACTGGGCTATCCTATTTCCACAGTAAACTGAGGCATAACAAGAGTGGAGTGAATTATGCTAAGAATGACATCAAAATTAGTCATATCTAATTCTATAAGATCGGTAGAGGTGATTTTCTGAGATAGTGAGATTGGAAAATTTTTGTACACTTATCTAGATATAATGGAACTACCAATCAGGGTTGACACTAAGAAGGGTTCTGATAAGTGGTTAGGATTGACTCTAAAGTCTACTTTTATATAGGGAGTCACTAATGAAAGTGTGGCTCCAGGGTATAGTAATGTATATACATAAATATGAAAGACCTATAACATACCAGTTACAACATTAGGAGAACCTTCCTAATCTTGTCGAGTTTGAAGGGTATAGGGTCTATTTTGGTGCTGTCCATTAGTGGCACTAGAAGTAGCACCCTCTTGAGTTGAGCAACTTACTAGGACTGATGAGAAGTTAGTCTTGCCCTATTGACAATTATTCCTGCCCTTTAACATACCTATTGGACAATTCCTTATCCTGTGTCCTATCTTGACATACCCAAAACAAACATCACTGCCTGCCAAGCACTCATTCTTGTGGTTCTTACCATACCTCCTGTGAACTGGGGTGGTGTGACCATTATTCATGCTACCCATAGATATAGAGCCTGATGCTATATAATAATTATCTTATCTAACTTAGGCATTAGAGCACTAGTAGTATATGGGGATGGGGCTCAAGATCTCTGAAGGAACTGAGAAAAATTCCCACTATCTGACCTCTATTGAGAAAAGTTGAAACTACCAGTTCTGGCTCTCTTGCTCTCCCTTTACCTTTCCTTGAGATTCTCCTTCTCAATTTGCTGAGCATGAACCATCAACCTTTAGATGTCCATCTCCTTAATCAATATAACTGTTTTACACTCTTTGACAACATCCTCCAAAATACTAGATAGAAACGTACTCATCCTGGCCATAGAATCCACCACTATATTTGGAGCATACTTTGCCAACCGAGTAAACTTGAGTGAATACTCCTCCACACTCATGTTAATCTACTTCACATTGATGAACTCTTTCACCTTGTCCTCCCTCAGCTCAAGTAAAAAGAACCTATCTAAGAAAGTAGTAGCAAACTTATCCCACTCTATAGGCCCTACTTCAACACCCCTATCCTCCTTCCACTGCTTAAACCAAGTATAGGATACCCCTTGCAATTGGTAGGCTGCTAAGTCAACACTCTCACTCGGAGTAAAAACCATGATATCATTCACTTTCTACACATAGTCTAAAAACTCCTGTGGATCTTCCTCAGACTTGGATCTAGAGAATGCTGAAGGATTCATCTGAGTGAAATCCCAAATATTAGATGCTTCCATACTCACCAAAGGGTTGACTGGGAAAGTTACCTATTGATTATTCTGTGAATCTATAGATTGGTTTAAGGCAGTGAAAAGACATGAATTTGGTATGAGAGACTTGCTCATTTAGAGGGTCTTCGAGAATAGGTGGTAGTACGGCTTGGTCCCTATTCCTTATTCTATTAACCATTTTGAGAGGTATTTTATGTAAAGGGTAGAAAATGAATTAGAAAAAGAGGTTCAATAGAGGTTACGCTCTATCACATAACATGAATACAAACAAAAGGGAGATTTTCAAAAAATATTTTGCAGCCTCCTACCATAAGTGTGGCATGCTTCACACCCATGAACAAGACTCTACTTAACATGACTTTTCGATACCCTAGGACACTTTAAACCTTGTACTCTGATTCCAAGTTTGACATAACCCAAGGCTACCCTCTAGTCATAATATAATGCTTAAGGTGACATGTGACTCCAATCTAACCCATGATCTGGCACAATCTGTAAATACTGAAAGAAGGAAACAAAACACTATGCGAAAGTCATTTAAAAGTATTTGATAATAAAAATAGTATAAAAGGTAACTAAAATACATCACTGAATTCACGTCTATGTGACTCACTATCTGAAAGCCTTTAAACATGATAAGTTGTTGGGATAGCCCCCAACTAACTCTGACTAATTGAAATAGCATAAAGTAAAAACATTGGGATCAATAAATAATATAATAACTAGTCCTCAACTGATGAGGACTCACCAATGCTACAGCTGAGTGACACAAGAATGAACTAAGTATGATTTAGAAGCTGAACATTTAAACTTATGTATGATTTAGAAGTTGAACATTCAAACCTATGTGACAAGACAACATACCTCAAAAGAGAGTATGCGATCAATACTTTGAATGTAATGATATATGAGATGGAAGCTAGTTGATATACATAATGCTACTGAGCATGAATGCATGAACATGAAAATCGAATGCAAGAACAAGTCTAAACATGTATTGAAATAATATGAATTACTGATATACTGAACACTTGGTAAAGCAAACTAGAATCGAACATCATCTGAATACTGAACTAGAAACTGTGGAAGCTAACTACAACCAACATACCCCAATATGAGCTAATCGAGGTTCAACCTATAACCCCAATTAAAAGGGTGTCCGCACTTTGCCAAGGGTACTAACGCTGGCTTGCGTGGATCTACTTTTGATGTCCTGAAAGACTAGGGTGTCATGCATCTACAGATGGGGGACCCCTTATAACCTATGATAGGAATGTGGTTTTGGAACTTAGCTACTGCTACTAACGACTCTTTCCTAACTGATGAGGGAGCGTCCATCCCTACGTTTACTCAATGCTAAGTGTTACTCTAACTTGAATGACTTTGAAATATAACTAAAATATGAAATGATAATTGATATGCCCAAGTCATGGGATTTTGAGAAAAATACAATACATGTAAAATCTAAAATACACAATTACGTGTGAGTGCATATATGCATGAGTTCCTAAGTATTAGAAGTTCATAACCCGCCAACACAAACTAATTGAACTGCTCATAAAAATTGTAAAACTGGCCATAGTATGGGAAATTCATAAATGGTACTCAATATTCCAATAAATAATTATGACATGGACAATAGAGATTATCAAACATATTGAAATACAATTCTCACGAGGGAATATATTTTTGTGGTACATAACCAAAACAATTGAGAGAAAGTTGAAAGGACCCATTGATGAAATCCCACATACCTAGAATTGACCCCTTGAAGAGATCTTATTGAAACCTGAACTTTCTTGATGAACCCTAATTTATTTTAAAGAAGAAAAAAATTACTATTTTTAGTTAAGAAAAGTGATTTATAAAGTTATAAGAGTTTAGGGTAATATTTACCCTTGATAATTGATGTTTTGGAAGGGTAAACGACATAGGTTTGGGTTAAGGAGGGGTGAAAATTATCCAAAAAACCCTTTTGAATAGCACAAGAATTTTTTCGTTACAACTCACCCTATGACTCTTCCGACTGGTTACGAGTCATAGTCTAAGTCGTAACCTATGACTTTGAGTTTGAGCCTTTACTGTCTTTACTATGACTCCTTTTCCTATGATTGGTTTATGCTAACTATAAGTCTGTGAGGAGCAGTCGTAGTCTGAGACTATATTTTTGTGTTGATCACTGTTATGGTAATGGGTCCTCCTAATGACCTATTAGGACTGATAAAGAGTCATAGGCTACTCTTAGTTTCTCTGGGATAAGGCTGGGTATCCTTTACTATTTTGATAATGAGTCCACACCATGACTCGTTATGTCTCAAAATGAATTATGATCTAGACTCATTGTAACTGGGAAAAAACATGGGGCCTTCACTAGAGTGACTAAAACTCATATATGATGACTCATCACGTGTGGTAATGACTCATTGCCAAAGATGTTATAACGACAGTCAGATAGGTCCTTAGAAAATTTTCCATAACTCTTCATTACCTCTTTAGATTAAGGTAAGACATGTGGCATTGGAACAACAATTTTATGACTTATCCTTACAAACTTTGAGCTTGAAATATTTGTGTATTACAGTACCTTTTTCCCGATGGGCTTAGTTTAGTGTTCACTCAGTTCAGTTTAAATTCTATTACAATGAAAAGGGTAGAATATCCCTTCTCAATATGGGTCAGATATTGGACTCCATTCTAGATCACACGGTTTATGTCGGATATGAGAATCTCCCAAAGTAAAACGACTTTAGAAACTAAGTGTGATGACTCATAATTTTGTTGAGATATTTATGTGCCATTCTATGAGAGTTTCCAATTTTCAATCTTACTTAAAATCAAGGAGATTCCTATTATATTTAGCATTTATGATTTAAAAGTTGGGTCAACTCCAGTTGACTTAACCCATATAAAAAATAGTTTAAAAAATTAAGTATAGTAACTCACCAACTTATCAGATTATTCTTGTTACTCATGTTTTAAGATATTTCCACCTTTAGTTTATCTTAGTTTATTTTAGTATCTTGTGAGTTTACTTATACTTAGCATGCATGTTATTAAGATTATGTGTTGATTTAGTTGTACTTATGCATCCACCCCCACATACTAAGTGCATTCTATGAGTATTAACCATATATATGTCTATGTGCTACATTGTTTCATAATATAGGTTCTGGTGTTTGCCCTTAGCAGCAAGATTAATCACAGGCACCATTTCCTATATTCAGCCTGCCGGTGAGTCCATATAGTTCGAGGGATTAGTTTAAGATCAATATAGATGTTTAATATGTCTATTTCAGTTATTTTTCTTTCAGTTCTAGTCAGTTGGGGTTTCTCTTAGTGGCTCTTTAGAATTTGTTTAGAGGCTTGTCAAGACTAGTCAGACTAGATGTTCTTTTAGTATTCCTCAGAATTTCGATTATTTATCTTTTTAAACTCAGTATATAGTAATATTCTTCAGTAATTGTACTTGTTTAAGTTTATATTTTCGATAACTCAGTATTGTGTTGATATTATGGGTTTGCTTTGTGTTATTCATACTCCTCAACACTTTGTGATGTCCAGGGGTTATGTTCGGGGCATTACATTAATTGTCTCCACTGATATTTTATCCAATGCATTCTAAAGTTTAGAGATAGGATGAATGTTTAGAGGTGGAGTTGATTCTCTTTCCTTTTGCTACTTTTATATTGTCTTTTCTTTTGATACTATTTTTAAATTAATACTGCTAGTACTTTTATTCTTTAGATTAATGGCTCTTGTAATGATCTTACTAGGTCGTGGTATACTCTTTTGCTATTTTCACTCTTTTATTTATACATATGTTATCATACTTATATTTGATTTCCTACAATCAATTAAAGTAGGTTCCATCATAACTCATGAAATTGGGTTATGACAAATTGATATCAGAGCCTAGGTTTACTACTATTGTTTTTACAAGAGAAAGTGTCTAGTAAAGTCTCGCAGATCAAAATAATAACATCCATTTCTTATATTCAGGAAGCTATAGGACATTCTTAGGAGAACTTCACTTTCTAAATTCACTTCGTACGTCAAGTCAATATTGGTTTCTAAAATTCATATTGTATCACTCTTTTTGTAGATGTTCAGGATGAGAGCTACAACGGCTGGAGAAGAGGACCCTAAGTTCGTGACTTGGGATCCTGCTAGACGTCGTGGCTGAACTAGGATCCAAAGTTAGGTAAGAGCTATAACCCCAGATAGGGGTCTGGATAGAGAGCCTTCACAAGATCCTATTATTTCTCCTGCACGAGAGGTTCCTCCACCCTAGCCATTGGTAGGCTAGAAGGTAGCCCAAGATCTATTAGGTTTATTTATTTTTATTGATCAAAGATTCCTTGGTTTAGTTTGTAGGATTAATCGGTTGTGCACCATCTGATGGTGCTTAATCTGCATATATGAGGGGTAAGATTGAAGGGTGCGACCTGTAGCTACAACTCCAAGAGTTGAGGTCCTACCAGTGCTATTAGTTGTTGAGCTGGTAGCCGCCCAACCAACTATGTTTTTTTGGAGTAGAAGATATTGCATAGATTTCTGAGATTGACTCCACCTAGATTTTCAGGGGCTCTGGGTGAGGATGCCTATGAGTTCTTGATTTTTTGTAAGGATAGGTGTTGTAATTTAGGCCTATTTGAGACTAGTAGGGTTTACTACACCACTTTTCAGTTGGACTTGATAGCTAGATATTGGTGGAGAGGTTATCTTGATTTTAGGCTAGCTGGATCTCCTCCTTTGACATGGACTTAATTCTCTAAAGTTTTCTTGGAGAAGTATATGCCTCATAGCCTTCAAGATTATCTAAGATATCAGTTCTTGAGACTGGAGCAGGTATCTTTTACTATTCTAAAGTATGAGTCACAATTCTATAAGTTAGCCAGACATGCTACTGTTATCTTACCGCCAAGTATGAGTGAGTTTGGTACTTTGTTATTGGGCTAGACTTCTTTCTCGTATAGCTACTCAGAGTTTTGTTGCAGTGGGTAGGTCATTTTCTAAGTTTCTTACTATGCCCAAACTATGGTTGGTTATAGTGGGTAGGTCATTTTCTAAGTTTCTTACTATGCCCAAACTATGGAGAAGATGTATCACGAGGCCTAATGGGGCATCTATGAGGGACCACATCACCAGGGTAGTTTTAGTGGGATCCAGAGTGGCTCATAATTTAGAGGTAGATGTACTTAGAATAGGTACCCTTCATGCCTATCTTATCAGTATCAGGGTCATCTAGTAGGCCAATTTTTACCACACTTCAGATCGCAAATGGAGGTCAATGAGGTTATAGTAATTATAGTAGGCCGATCAATGGCCAGTCTTCGAGAGGCACACATTCTGGATTTTCTAGGCATGGTGACTGTTCTGGTTAGCCACATCTTCTAGATAGAGTGCAGTGCCTTGGGTATTCTTTGATTGAGGGGCCATCAACCATTATTCTAGAGAGTATCCTTGTTGTGGAGCAGTTATGCCTACAATATAAAATGTTAATCTAATTAGGGCAGTGCTTTCCCTAGTTAGAGGTGGTATGCAGGGTGACAAAAGTGGTCCCCAAGGTTCTCTAGGAGGTCCTCAGACAGGTAGGGAAGGTGGTCAGTCAAGCATACATCAAGGTGGAAGGCATGGTCATTTGTACATGTTGCGACTAAGTACACACATAAGTGTACTAGTCCACCCAATTAATATAGTGACCTGAAGAAAGACAAGTATCAATCCCACATGGACTAGTGGTAAGCAACTATCTAATTCTAGTTCAACTGTTAAGATTTAAACAACTCCAAACATAACCACAAGAGTTTGCAAGTTATAACTAAATGTAAACTTAAATAATTCAGTGAATTAAAGATCTGAATAGTTATGGGGAGAAACCTAGGATTAAGGCATTATGAACAATCATACTAAGCTATAAAACTTTGTTGGTTAGGTTAATTATCTTGTTTGTTCGTCGATGGGGCTGATATTATGATTATGGCCTTCCTAACCTCCAATTAATTGTCTAACTTAGCACCCACAACTACATCGTGGAACGGGGATGTGAGAACTAAGTGAAATGACTTCATATTTTGCTCTGTAATTGAACCAAATAGACACGTTTATATAATCCTATCATAAATGCAAATAATAATATCACTCAATTAATAGATTACGATCCTATTCGACCTATCCCATGTTCAATCCTATCATTCCTCCTTCCGAGCTAATGATAACACTAATTATGTATTATAACAGCTATGAATCCTTGAAATAGTTAGCACAAGGATAAATAATATTACAGAATTATACCCTTAGTAACTCATTACACATACTAGAATCTATCGAGATTTACTAGAACAACACTTAGCTCAAGCTAGTAACACTAGTTTTCTCATCTAAAATCTAAGGGGTCATTTGGTAGAGTGTATTGATAAAACTAATTCATGCATTAATCAATGTGTATTGTCAGTACCTTGTTTGGTATGTTTTTCAGCCTATGTATAACTAATTCTTGCATTAGTTATGCACTCTATTATGTATTGAGGTGTGTGTTAGTAATACACACCATTTTCTATGTATTCGTAATACAATGACTCTAACACATGAATTAACTTATTAAATGACATTATTACCCCTCAAAATATTTTCCACCTCCTTTTCCCACCATTATCTCATTCCCTAGTTCGTTCCCACCATTTTTTTAAAAAGCTCTCATCGGGAGAATGGACACTTGCGCCCAGAAGGTTTGGTTGTACTTTGCCATGGATATATCATATTACTCCATTCTTTTCCTTTCTGCGATATAGGCTACACCAAACAAACAAAAGAAAGAGTTGTCCATTTTCATAATAGAAAAAAATTAAAACCAGAAAAAGATGGCAGTGTCTCCTTTGATGTATTTTTGGTTCTATTTGTTGATGTTGATTGTATTTCATTCTACCCCTTGAAAAGATTGTACAAGATAGGTTATTTTGGTAAATAAATATTTTTTTTAAAAAAATTATGTAAATATATTTTATCTTTAATACATCAAAACAAACGTTGTATAAATAATAATATCTGCATAACTAATACCAGTATTACTAATACTTGCATTAGTAATGCAAGCGTTACTAATACACCTTATTCAACATTATTTTTATACACTCTACCAAACAACACCTAAGTGATCTAATTGATTCTAAACTTATTTAAAACACACCTTATACATTTTAATCAAGTAGTTTAACACTTATATGCTCTATTATATCATTAACCACTCATTAAGCACCCAAAAAGTCTTTAAAACAAAGCTAAACAAGAATAGGTAATGACACTTAGGTGATAAATCTAACTAAGATCACCACCTCACACTTAAATCCATGTTCTTACTCGAACGAATCTTTACCTTAAGCATCATATCAAGGGATACTCCTATTACTACTTTAAGCGAGACATTCAAGATAGCACTACATTGACTATACACATAGCAAGTTTTACACTAAGCATGTTATACATATTTGAAAGCTCAAGAGCACTACAAAACATCCTAACCTTAAGAATTGAATCACAAAGTAGGCTAATCATACATATTAATTAATAAAAGATATCATATAACTCACCTAATTTTCATCAAACATATGCCCTCACTACAAGAGAGTTACTCATATTCACTCACGTAGATGCAATTTATCACAAAATGGGTATATGAATCAAATTATGCTCACTCTCACAAAGAATTCACAAGTTATACACAATGAACTATAGTTTTGCCCTTAGTGTAGTACTCCACTAATATAACAATGTTAAAACATGGGATCAAATAAGTCTTTAAGGGTAGTAATGTAGGCTAAGGGATAAGTAGAAACTATTTTGACCAAGAACAGTGACTATCTTCCCTAAGCGCTTTAACACATCACATGAACCTTAAGATCTCTCTACTAATAACCAATTTTCACCACTTCTATCTGCACACACTTTTTTTGCTCCATCATATTAGACTCATTCACATACACTATGGAAGGGAGTACTTTCCAATAACACATGATTACATTTAAGCATAATTTTTCTCTTCTTTATTATATTTCTCTCAACTACACACATTACTATGTCAACACCAATAGTTATATACTTTGGGGCTTCACTTTCACCTCTTCATTATTGAATATCAAACTCCTTAAACTCATTAATTTAGAAATTAAAATGCTTAGGAGCTTTGGATCAATTTAAGATCAAACCAAAGAAAGGGAATATGCTACATATAAGACTATCAAAGAATAGGTTAAATAAGATATGCACAAGGGTAGAACAAAGAAGGTAAGAACATAGCTATCAAATAAATGCCTATATCATATCCTAAACCCACACTCTTTATTACTCATAATAAGAAAATAGGTACGTAAAAGAAACAGAATAGATATGCATCGAATTAAGCCCAAAATCCCAACACTGAAGATGCATAATGTATGAAATAAAATAATGATATGATATGACTGAGGTTATTGCATAATCTCCATATATTCATACCGAGCCTTAGAGCTTTCAAGTAGGATCCATGGGGATTCATAACCCATATACTATCTGAATACTTAATCCCAATATCAATATCATATATTATCTCCTCTTTGACTTATTAGCTGAGGCAGAGGGTTTTGTAAAACTGTCCCATTTCTATCAAAAGCAGTGTTTCCACAATATACCAATATCTTATAAATATATGTATGATATGAGGATGTAACACTCACAACCAAACCAATATGAAGAATCTCGAATCTATTTAATACATGTACGAATGAGCTCAGAATCCACTCAATATGTCAACCATCCATGATTTCGTACAAACAATGTACCAATAGAGTAAAACTACATGAGAAACATCATTAATCTCACATTATCCCCAACTTGGGTATTTCTATCATGACGAAAGCAGCCATATTCATACACAAGGCCAATAATATTAGATAAGGCCCCTACACGGGTAACAAGAAGTAAATTTCATCTCAAGTCACCAAGAACAACAATATAAGACCCCACATAGGCACACAAAATTAATAATATCAGTGAAATACAGTTCCCAATATTATTACCCACACCCATAACATGCTTTTATATAAATACCAACTACCCAGTCTAGTCTGAAGAAAGTTAAGCCATATCCTACCCTGTGGCAACAAAATCCAAGCCTAAAGCCTTTCAACGTGGTGCTTTCCCCTCTTAAATGGCTTCAGAGTCAACTACAACATATAAATATAGAATTTAAAGGAAGCCATCAATACCTATATTTCCAATTTCCTAGTAGGAGTCAAAATGGACCCCAAAATAGGTTTTAAAAAAATTGTAAAATTGGAATTTTTGTTTATAA
The DNA here is from genome assembly GCF_002878395.1 of Capsicum annuum. Taxonomy (NCBI): domain Eukaryota; kingdom Viridiplantae; phylum Streptophyta; class Magnoliopsida; order Solanales; family Solanaceae; genus Capsicum; species Capsicum annuum. The sequence goes on along the minus strand of NC_061111.1, from coordinate 223,158,960 downwards.
AAATCATACCCCTGATTAAACTAAGACATAGGAGAAAACCCAAGTGAAATGGGGTTAAAATAAGGGTTTCAATCACATAAATACCTTCTTAGTCCTTTCAGGCCAAAAATCTATAATTTTTGATTTGAAATAATGACTTAAAAGGGTTTTAAACAACATAATAAAAGTAAAATAATTAAAAAATGATTTGGAGTTTGCCCAGGCTTGAAAATGGAAGAAATCAATCAAGAATTTCTTAACCTGAAGCTCAAAGTCTCAAAGATGGAAGAAAACTTGAGAACGGGAATTTTATACCCTCCCAACTATGATCGCTAACTCGTAAGATACATCTTCAATAGTCCAAAGAAAATGTCCTAATATACATGGGCAAAAGCTTTCCCTTCTTCCTAACTCTCATCACACACTACATGGGTGATACATGAAGAAAGACTCAATAACCAACATAAAATCACAAGGTGCAAAGTGTATGATCTGCTTAACATTTTTTCCTACTTTGAGCTACTCGAAGTCTATCCTTAATGACCTAAACTCTATCCAAAGACTTGCAAAGAAAGTCCATAGCTCATGGTATAACCTTAGAAGTCTCAAACCAACCAATGGGAGGGAGAAAACGCTACCATATAAAGCCTCAAAAGGTGACATCTCAATACTCGAATGATAGTTATTATTATACATAAAATCTGCAAAGGCTAAATCTGCTGCTCCCTCTAACCTCCAAAGTCCAAAACAAAAGCACGGAGTATATCCCTTAAAACCTAAATAGTTTGCTCTGACTGACCATCACTTTAGGGATGAAAAGTTATGCTAAGATCAACTCGAGTAACCAACTCCTTCCGAAATGCCTTTAAGAGTCAGAATGAAAAGTAAACTTCTATATGAGATAATAGACACTAGTACACCATGGAGATGAACTATCTCATGAACATAGATACGGGCCACCTTTTGGCACTGATCCAAAATTGAATAGGGATAAAATAAGGATATTTGGTCAATCGATCCACAATGACCCAAACACTATCAGAACAACGAGAAGTAGGAGGTTATCTAGTCATAAAGTCTATAGTAATCAATTCCCACATCCACTTGGGAATGGGTAATATCTTAAGCAAATCACAAGGCCTAAAATGCTTGGCATTAATCTACTGACAACATAAGCAGTGAGCTACACAGCCTACTATATCTTTCCTTATACCGCCCCATCAGTTGTGTTGTCCCAAATCACTATATATCTTGGTTACCCCCTTATGGATGGAATACTTAGACAAATGGACCTCCCCAAGATCAACCTCACCTAATCACCCACTCCTGACACACAAACTCAGCCTCTAATCCTCAAAATACCATTATAGTCAAGTTAGGCTTTCTTAGCCTCGCCACTCAAGATCTATCTTGAATCACTCTTAAACTAGCATCATCAAAGTGATGAGCGCAAACCTACTCCATCAAAGAAAATTTAACCTCTAAAAATTCCAAAACTCACCTAAGTATCATAATATAAAGCCTAATTATCTGGTTAGCCAAAGGCTGAACCTCTAAGGCCAGAGGCCTCTCTTTGGTAAAAACATGAGGCAAGTTTTCTATACTATCTATCTTCCAGCTTAAGGCATCCTCAAAAATATTAGACTTGCCTAGATGATAGAGAATAGTAAGATCATAATCCTTAAGAAAATCAAGCTAACAACACTACCTCATATTAAGATCTCAATGGGTGAAGAAATATTGAAGGCTATGGTGATCTGAGAAGATCTCACAATGGAATGCATACAAATAGTGCCTCCATAACTTCAAAGTAATATAATCACGCATAACTCTAAATAATAGGTAGGGTAATTATTCTCATGAGGCTTCAACTGATGAGAAGAATATGCATCACGTTACCCTCTTGTATCAGAATATCACCTAACCCACTGCCAGAAGAACAATAGAAAATAGTAAAACCCATGCCCTTTAGGAATAAAGTCAAGATAGGAGTTGAAGTCAATAAATCCTTGAGCTTTTGCAAGCTTATCTCATAAGCATCAAAACACTGACAAGAAATCAACTTCTGAGTTACTTAGTCAAAGGAGCCACAGTAAATAAAAAACCCTCAACAAAGCATCGATAGTATCCTTCTAAACCAACAAAACTCTGAATCTCAGTACGAGAAGTAGGCTTATCCCAATCATGAACCACCGCAATCTTAGCAAGATCGACCATGATACCATCCATGGACACCACATGACCAAAGAAAGGGACATACTACATCCAAAACTCACACTTAGAGAACTTAGTATACAACTTTTCATCTTTCAACCTCTGAAGTACAATCCACAAATACTCCTCATGGTAGGTCTCACTTCTTGGACTAAGCCAATATATCATCTATAAATGCAATGACAAAAGAGTAAAGATACGATCAAAATACCTGGTTCATCAACTCAATGAATGTGGTTGAGGCATTGTTCAACCAAAAAAAATGACTAAGAAGTCATAATGACTATATCAAGTCCATAAAGCTATCTTTGGAATATCCAAAGCTCTAATCCTCAACTGGTGATTCCTAGACCTCAAATCAATCTTTGAAAACATCGAAGCACCCTGAAGATGATCAGTCAAATCATCAATACAAGAAAGAGGATACTTATTCTTAATCATCACCTTGTTCAATTATTGATAGTCAATACACATGCACATAAGGCAATCCTTTTTTGTTTACAAATAAGACAGTTGCACCCTAAAGAGATATATAGGCAGGATAAATCCTTTATTCTACAATTTCTGCAGCTGATCCTTCAACTCTTTCAACTCTATTGGGCCCATATTATCAAATAAAATATAAATGGGATTGGTGTGTGGCTTAATACTAATAGCAAAGTTAATATCTAAATCTAGAGGCATACTAGGAAAAACCTTAGGAAAAACATCTATGAATTCACAGATAATACAGGAAAAATCTAAAATATGGGCCAAATAAGACAAACATCCCTTATTTACCAAGCGACAAACACGTAGAAAGTATATGACTTTCTTGGGGCTCGAATAAAGCAAGTATATGACTTTCTTGGGGCTCGAATAAAGCATACCCTTCAAAGAAATCCTTGGCATACTTGGAGAAGCTACTATCACGGTCTTAGCATAATAGTCTAGAATATCATGATTGTGCGCAAACCAATCCGTACCCAAGATGACTTCAAAATCAACCATATCTAAGATAATCAGATCAACCCAAGTCTCTGATGTTGCTGATCCACCACAAAAAAGTCCTACACAGGGGTAGATATATGAATAGGCTTGGGAAGAGGCACACATGTAGAATCAAAACTAGAAGTAAAATATCCAGACACATAGGAAAATGTTAAACTAGATCAAATAACATAAATGCAAATCTAAGATAAATAGGGATGATGCCTATGATAACAACATCAGAATCCTCTACCTCAGATTTGACGGGTATAATATAACACTCTCTACATATACTATCGAACTAAGTATCCCAACGACCACAACTATGGGCACTACCTCCACCACACGCACCTTTAGTAGCATCTTTACCATCGTGAAAGACATCTCTCATTATTGATATAAGAGTAGGCCAAAAGACACTGAGGGCAATCCTTGGCCACATGAATAAACTCATCACACACATAGGAACCTCTGTAGACTAACTTAATTTGAGGAGATATGGCAAAGCTAGAATGACCACATTGAGATTATTCCAGACTACCCAAAGTTGCTGAGCTAGAAGGCCTACTACTTAAAACCTGTAAGGCTACCAACATTAGTCAACCATGGTACCTATGGAAACCTCTAAATTCATTGCCTCAAGGGGTGTGACCACTGAACTATCCCTAGAGGCTCACCCTCTTATTGCCTTCCTAAGTAGATCGAAGAATAGCCTCAATCATCTTTGCATGATCCATCATACTCTGAAATGACACTCTTGACACTACCATCTGGGCAGTAGTCAACTAAAAAGTAGTATCTAATCCCTTCATGAACTTTTGAACCTTCTCATACTTGGTGGCAATACTGGTAAATGAATATCTAGACAAAGAATAGAAATATTCCTCATACTTGACAATAGTCATGGAGCCATCCTCTAAGTAATCAAACTTATCTCTCATCTGATTCCTCAAATTATATGGCACAAATCTATCTAAAAAGGTCTTAGCAAACTGATCCCTTATCTCTAACAAACCTAGGGATTTACAACTAACAAGTTACCTTCACCAATATCTGGCTACATCTCCTAGGTTGTATTTAGTGTAAGAAACTCCATGCCACTCGAGCAATCCAAGGTTATACAACTTTTACCAGAAATTAATAAAAAACTCATAGGCATCCTCGCCCATAACACCCTTAAACTTGGGTGGTCATAAGTGACTAAATCTCTCAAACCTCTTTTGATCCTCAGAAGACATAATCGAACTTGAAGCTATAGGAGGAATAACAAATTTAGCAGGCTGCAATCGTACTTGAAGGGGAAACATAGATGAAGGTTGAACTCCTGGGCTTAGAATACCATACTTGAATACTAGCACAAAAGAAGGAATAATACTCGAAGCCTGCAAAATAACATAAGTAGGTATTGATACCAATGAAGAAACCACACTCATAAATAGAGGAATACAATAAGCAGTCTCTAGTGTAGATGAAGGTACAACACTCGAAGCTAGGGAAATACCAGGTGCACTCAATGGAACATCCTCTAAATATGTCTTAAAATAAATTAATAGACCCTTTAAGATTGGGGTAGTATTACTCTATGGAATATGAATAAGTCTTATATCTCTAGCATGCTCAACCTCATGCTTAGAGAGATCCCTCTAGTACTACCTTTGGAAAGGATATGTGTTTGTACCCATCCTCTACTTCAAGTCCGTTTATGACTCATTACTCATCACTAAAGTTGGGCTCTCTCCTTGAATGCTAGGTCAACATGCCTAGCCTCATGATATCTATTCCTCACCATCTACGCATAAAAGAGTAAAACTCAGTTTAAAATACAGTGTATGGAAATAATTTTCATAATAAGGAACAAAATAATAATGTTTCTTAAACATGTATCATAGCTTCTTGAAGATAGATATGGACGTCTACGTATTGATTCGTAAGACTCTACTATATTTTGTTCTTACACTTGTGAGACCAATGAACTTAACTGCTCTAATACCAATTTTTCCAGACCTAAAAGCTAATGTCATGATGGCACTTATCGCAGCTAAGCCTTGACAAATAAGCCAATAATCCAAACTAATATGTAATAAGAAATCATAATACAATTCCCAATGTGCGACTTCAAGAGAAAAGTTAGACGATACATGTACAATAATAGCCAAAATTTGACTAATAATAAATATATCATAAACCATCCCAAAACCTTGTGTCACATTGTAAGAAAAAATTAAATACAACTCAAAATGGGAAAATACAATTGAATCCGACAAATATATGGATGTCTCTGAATACAAAAGACAAACATAAATTGGATAGGAAGAGGTGTGAGGTCACTCTAAAGGCATAGAGTGACTAATATCTCTTAGTGTCAATGACCAATTGCATGATCTTAGTTATCATGTGGAAGCAACTTATACCCAGATCTACACCAAAAGGGCATAGTAGGGATAAGTGTGGTCCACTTGTACTTAGTAGATATCATAGGCTAACTAAGAAAAGTAGAATATAAGATACATAATTATATATTAGAGGCCTATAACCTGTAATAAAAATATAGCCCTAATGATAGCTCACACCTTCTCCACTAACATTTCTAAATATAACTCATAATAAGAAAATAGATACGTAAAAGAAACAAAATAAATATGCATCAAATTAAACACAAAAGCACAACAATAAAGATGCATAATGTATGAAATGCAATAATAATGATAATGATGATGTAATACAATAGAGACCATCGCATAACCTCCGTATACACCTATCGAGACTCAATATTTCCAAGTAGGATCCATGGGGGATTCACAACCCATATAATTTCTCAATACTTAAACCCAATCTCAATATCCATATCTCTTCTCTAACTTGTGGGTTGTGATAGAGGGTTTTGTAAAAGTATCTCATTTCTATCAAAATCAATGTTTCCATAATGTACCATTTCATGAATATATGTATGATATGAACATGTAATGCTTATAACCAAATACACGTCAGCTCAGAATCCACTCAATATGTCAATTATCTATGATTTAGTACAAGCAATGTCCATTAGAGTAAAAATACACGCAAGAAATCATTAATATCATATTAACCCCAACTTAGTTGTTTATATCATGAAGAAAGCATCCAAATGAGTACACAAGACTAATAATATCAAATAAGGACCTCACAGAGGTAACACGAAGTAAATATCATCTCGAGTCACCAACAACAATAATATAAGCCCTCAAGCAGACAACAATAATACTATAGTTGAATATGGTTACTATGATTATTACCCACACCCATATCATGCTTTTATATAAATATTAGTTTAATAATAACTACCTAGCCAGTCTGAAGAAAGTTAAGTCATAACCTACCCCATGACGATAAAATCCAAGCCTAAAGCCTTTTAATATGGAGATTTACCCTCTTGAATGGCCTCAGAATCAACTAAAACATAGAAATATGGAATTTATGCATCAAAAGAAAGTCAACAATACTCATATTATCCATTTCCAAGTCGAGGTCAGAACAAAACCCCAAAATGAGTTTTCAAAAAGAAAAGGCAAAACCACATCTTTTTTATAAAAACCTTACCCATGAATCCATAAGAGAAAATCCAAGTGAAAATGGGTTTAAAATAAGGTTTACATAGAGGAAATTCCTTTTTAGGCCTTTCAGGCCAAAAATTCCCAATTCCCAATTTGAAATCATGATTTAAAAGGGTTTTAAATGACATAATCAAAGTAAAAGAATTAAAATAATGATTTGGATCTTAACCAGGCTTAAAAATGGAAAAAATCGTCCAAATATCTCTTAGCACAAATCTCAAAGTCTCAAAAATAGAAGAAAAATCGATGAGGATTTTTATATCCTCCCAACTATGACCGCTAAGGTAGACCTTTGACCTTTTAGCAGACATCACTTAACCACGGGTTGAATGCTTTAGCAGTCCAACCCAATTTCATTGGGCCACTAAAGAGGTCCCCTACTGCTAAAGTATCAACAACTAAAGTGGTCAAAGGTTCATTTTAGCGGTAGTTCCATAGACTGGCTGGGTTTGCTAAAGCGGTGCCTATGTTGTTAAAGTGGCTGCACCAAATTTTTAGTTGTATCATCAATTTTGTTAATTTGAAAAGTTTCTAACCAATCATTGAGATTTGTCCAAAATCCCATGACGGTAACAAGATATGCTTCTAGACTAAATTTGACGTTTCATACTCAATGGCGGCATCAAATAAAAGAGATTTTCTTCACAAATTGACCTCGAGAACTCAATTTCAAAAATTTTTGAACCAAGGATCGAAATGAGATCCAAATGTCATAAAATTAAACTAACCATGCTACCAACCCATAATCGACATTCAGACATATTGGCACAGTCCGTTATACCATTTGACATACAAAACAACAAATGTTGACCGAATTCAACTATAAAGCCTTTCCAATCTCTAAAAATCATAAACTCATATAAATTATTTTGGATTGCATCAACAATCATGCCAACCATCCCTATATTCTAAAAGTATCACATAGAAATGACAGAGAAGGGTAACATGGTAAAAAAACATAAATGGGTGAGTTCACAGAATCAAGTCATTACAAAATCCCTCATTATTTTCCCCAAACTCATTCTAAATAAAAAATATAAGTATTCAACTATCAAGCAAGCCTAAGCCTAGGATTTTTTTCTCAAAGTGAGAGTCTCAAGCTTTTCATCTAAGATTTCATCAGTCCAGGTGTGTAGGTATTAAATGAGGATAATATTTCATCCTTTTTCCCAAATTATGGTTTTTCATTCATGAATTCTATGATTTTCATGAACTAGGGTTTTTACCCAATTAGGATTCCAAGCTTAAATTTAGTTCTCTAGGACATATTTTTCATTCATGGGCATGTTTTTATGATCATTTATGATTTATTATGGAAATATTATATCATTAATATTATTCTAATATCGATGCATGAATTTACATGATATTACTTAAGATTTCAAGCATATGATTAAGCTATGTATGATGTATCATTTTTCAATACTATTAAGTATTAATTATCATGATTTGATGGATTTCGGTCTATATTAGTTTGAAAAGACATGTATTCCCATGAACTCTAGTATCTTTACACCCCCATAACAATAAATTCTTAGTATATTAGTAAATTTAATATTTTGGATTTGAGTTGTGAAAATTCCCTATTTATGCAATTTTATTAGAATTATTATGAGTAGTTACATTTTTTAAAGATGGTGGGTTATGAACACCTGATAACCTATGATTTCATGCATCATAACTTGAAGACTCAATCCTTCAGTTTTTATTATTTAAAATGCTTTCAGATAAATCACTTATATTTCAATTTCAGATCATCTATTATTGAGCTATCTAGAATTTCTTTTAATATTTAGTTGGGTGTAATACTTAGAACCAAGGGAACACAGAGATGAAGGCTTACCTGCCAATTCGACTGAGTCCTTTAGTAAAAGACCCAAAGTCCCAAAACTAAGGTGACATTGTGGTTCTAAAGGGTCACCTGTCAGATCAAGCTTGACACCTTAGTCCTTTAGGACATCAATTTAGTGGTACCATGTTAGATCAACCTTTATACATTGCCTGGGTATATTGGTCCCTTTTGATGGAGATTATATAACAAAATCAATGTTTAGATCACATGGTTAAATATTGGTAATTGTATCTTCCACAATTCAAACTCAGTTATTTCATGACCCTATAATCTGTTTATTCAGTAAAGTATCAACAAGTTACATGTTTATTTACTTGGTCATTACATCAGTTTCATCCCACAGTTTCAGATTCAGTACTTGTACATGACCCTTATTTTAGTTTTACTTGTTTTTAAACTACGACTTTCAGATTATCATTATATTTTAGTATATGTGTATTTCATATAGGGTCATTGTACTCCAGTTCAGTTATTTGTATTCAGTTTGCACTTAGTACAATTTTATATAGCATTAGTTTTAAAATTATATAAATTAAATATGCTTTTATAGTTGTCTAGTTTTGAGAAATGTTTTAGCCTATGATTCAGAGATTTCACCATGCCTCACAACTTTTAATACAAACATGTTTTAAATACATATTTCAGTAAATAGTTTATGTCCTTAGCTTTACAGTAAGTTTTAAGTTTTTCATGGCTAATGCATATCTCGTATGGTAAGGATATGCAAAAGTATTGATCGCATACTTCTTCTGTCCATATTTTCATATTATGTAGATTCATCTGCTTACTATCAAGATTTAGTCAAGAAGATCATAGCTTCAAGCCAATAGTTGTGTTCTCTTGATTTAGGGACTCAAGTCAGTTTGTAGTTCCAATATTATGTGTATTCATATATATTAATTAGGGATAGCTGGGGGTCATATACCCGCCATCTATAGTCAGTATAAATAGAGTATTCATAGATAGTCATTAGATTAACTGTACATAGCTTCAGTTCCCTTTTCTTTCAAATAACAATGTCATAAACTTTTAACAGTACCATATTCAAATAGCTTATCTCATGATTATGCTTTTTCTCAGTCGGTTTAACTCTATTACATGTTTTAATTAGTTACTTATGCATTATCCTAGTATCATGGGTTAGCTTGGAATCACTTGTGGTCCTAAGCATCCTGTTACTACTAGGGGATAGTCTCAATCCGTGAAAAAAGCAAATACCAGTTTAACAATATCGAAAAGTGAAATTGTGTGGCCATTAATTTTTTTTGAGTACAAGTAATGCAGAAAAAAACATCTAATAAACTAAGTAGAAAGGAAAAATAGAAGTTCAGAGTCCAATAATATGTAGTCCACCCAAAATGACTCAATTATGCATGCATGAACTCACAATAATGAATAATCCAATAAATCAAAACAAAATTAATGAAAAAGGAGGAAAAACCATTTAAAATTGAAGTACACCACATAAACCAAATCAAAATCAGGGCTAATAAAGCAATAGTTAAAGTAGTAATACATGTAAAATAAAAAACTCAGTCACAAAGGAAAATGAAACCCAAAATTTCATTCAGATTTTTAAATTGAGAAACAGTGACCAATAAAATCCATCAAAAACATCAAAAGGCAGAAAAGATGGGAATTCGAGAGGATAGCAACGAAATTCATCCCTTTGGGAGAGAAAATAAAGAGGAACAAGAAGAAAGATGTAAAGTTAACACACCTGCGTAGATCTTGGTATGAAAATAAGGAAACAAACTCACTTCAACAACGGAGTTTTTTTAGATGTTGAAGAAAAGGTACAGTAGGAGTAATGAGGAAAAGTGAGACGTTTCCTATTTTATGATCCTACATCCACCTAACATGCATAAAATATGTGTACACTTTATGAAAAAGAGAAGTTGAATGTTTATGTGACAGTGTCTCTATTTTAATCTCAAAAATATAAATTACACACGTGAATCAGTAAGAAAAGGCAAAGTGATAAAGCATAATGTATTGACTAAAATACACTTTGTAGTACAAGGGGTTACAATTATTAAAGAGTATATCTCAAAATCATTAATTGCACAAATGGATCTATAGAAAAAAGAAAAAATGATAAGGAATAATGTATTTACTAAAATACCCTTTGTATTACAAGGGGTTTCACTGATTAAACAGTAGAAATTGGTAGTATTGGAAAAAGTGTTGATTTATTTACCTAAGAGATGTTCCAATTGATTTTGTCAATCACAACCTTGATATCAAATCATATAACCGACACCCAATTTCACTTATGTCAAGTAAAAAAGACTAAACAGATCATAAAAAGAATATTATAAGTCTAATAACAAAATCATACATACATCCTGCCAATAGAGGCGAAGCCTGATAATGCTCAACTTACACGTTAATTTAAGTATAAGGCGGCCGTTGTCAATATATATACCCAACTTTGTAGTTTAGGTCGAATCCACGAGGAATAATGTGAGTGCAATCAAGTTACTTCGAACTAATAGATACATTGAGAAAATCGATACAAGTTAAATCCAAATCAATGTTACAAGAAGGTGAAAATAGGGAAGATAGATATCTACACAAATGTTTATTTTGAGTTTTTCTAGTATAAATTTGAGCCTATGAATAATTAGGATTTTAACAGGCATGTGCGAATCTTGGGATTATGCACTACTAAGGGAGTGATATGTGGGTGTTAGCAATTAACATCAATTTAGTAAGTCAAATATGGGTAGGTTTGTTTATAGATTTTTATGCTAGTCTATCAACAAAACACTAAACTTTCACCCACTGATTCTTTCGAATACCTTATAGGTATGTTCAACAATTGGTAACCTAAAAATGAAGGCTATTAACTCAAGAGCTAAACCTAAAAATTAGGGAAGATGGAATATGATACATGATGCTAGGGTTTGAGTCTTTTTGTCAAAATTGGGATCAGCCACGTGCATTTCCAGTTTTGCCATTGGACTGATTTCTTTCGCTAAGCTGCGATCATGTGGGTCTGGCTACGATCGCAGTTAACTTTCACGATCACAGTTGGATGAATTTTGCTTGAATGCTGCGATCGCAGTCAACAGAAACTGTGGTACTTAAGGTCTTTCTGCTCCAATCCACCTCTTTTGATCTCCTCAACTCTATGCCTGCAAAGAGTGGATATTATTGTATTTTATCACCACTATGTCTCATTCATTCATTAAAAATAAGTTAATGTGCACAAATATTTAGTGAGAATAAGTAGTAAAATCATCACTCATCAACACCCCTAGCTTAAAGCATTTGCTTGTCCTTAAGCAACACTACCTCTTACCATGAGATAATAATTATCTATGCCCAAAATTTATACCTTAAAGCTCATAATGACTTCAACTTTAGTCACAACCAGAAGTAGCTCATTGCATACGAGCTAAGCTAATTTTCAATACACCCTTTATCATAAGATGCATCATTGAAGGATACATTGGACTTTAAATAGAAACCAAGCATCAACAACCAATACTCTAGATGTGGCTTCCTTTTGACTAAAACTTAACTATACTCCATTTGCCTCATTCTTCGAAAGGTGACAAAACCACCCAACCCAACTTATTTCACATGCCAATCCTCACAAGAAAGAAAATTCTACACACCAAGCTACCAAAAATGTAACAAGGAGTTTTAAGTTCAAGAACTCTCTCTCACACAAAAGAAATCTCTATGCAACAAGTGTCATACCATAAGCTTGCCCTTATTATCAATCGTCACTGTGAAGAAAATACATTGTTGGATATCTCAAAGGACTTTCTAAGCTTGAAATGTAGGTTTGGGTTAGGATAGGATATAATTTAGGAATAACATGGCTACACCCTTTCTTGAACATCTACATCACACTATTTCAATCCTCCTTTTTGACTAAGGGCTATTTTATTTATTTTCTTTCTTGCCTACTTTTAGCTTCCTTTGTTCACCAATGTTCTTTTATTTCTTTTTCATGAAAATTACGTGCAATTCATTCCTTTGATGGACTCATTTATTTTCTATTTATTTATTTTTACAGTTTAGGCTCATAAGGCATTTCACTAATATTTTTGTGGCCTCACACTTTCTTCTATCAACTTTTACCACCCCCAATTTAAGCTTTTAGCCTCAAGTTACATTTTCAAGTTCAAGAAGGGTTTGGTTCAAAAGAGGGATAAAAAGAATGGATCATAGGTTGAAATAAGATGGCCAAAGAATGGTCCAAAGGCTCAAAGTGGGTACTAGTGATTATAATTATGCATGGGTAGGCTTTCTAGGCTAGAGTGAGTTCCGAAATCACAAAGGTGGCCTAAGATCATTTCTCCAACCACGTACAATCTAAATTAGTTTTGAAAGACTAGCGGGGAAAGGTCTAGATAACACAAGTGTACAAGAGATGAATACCAAAATATCATCACACATGGCATGCAAAGTTCACCAAGGAGGCACAAATATCCCACAAAAAGAGAAAAAGTTTTGTTACAATATTGCTCACTTCCATGCCCTTGATTTTTCAAAAATTTTTGACGGAGGAGGTTGCTAAACTATAGCTACAAACAAAGCCTTAGTCTCATATTTAGGCTCAAAATGGACAAACTACCCATATGGCTACTCAAGCTTCGCGAATGGTGTACAAAGTGACCCCAAATTTTCAACATACAATGCCATAGGTACTCAAACTTCCCTTGTATTTTTGACATTTATACTACGGGTACTCAAACTTCCCCTGCACCTATGCCTTAAACCCAAACACGATGCTTTACCCTTAAGAATGTTTTCACTCCGTCTATCATAGGGTAAAGCAAGTTTTGTATCATCAAAATTAAAATAAAAGTAAAAGAAAAACTAAAACTAAAAACCACATGATAATCCATAAAATGCGGGCACCATCAGGGTACCCAAAAAAGTAGCCTCCCCAAAAATAAAATAAAAATAGTATCTAGAGTGTCATCCCAACACAAAATAAACAAAAATATTCGCCACACAACACCAAAGCAATACACATCTGGGAGCAACCCTATCTAAAAAATACAGTGTCCTTATATGTGCGAGTAATCAAGAATAAAAAGGTCTCCTTGAATATGCATCAAGAGCTATTCTCTCTTGCTGACTCTGCTCCATCACCCTTAATATCACTAGCAGACCAATAAGCACGGGCCTCATCCTCACTGTCCATCCTCGGTGAAGGTAGTTGATGGTTGGGCTTGAGAACCTTGAATATGCCATTCACTCCCTTCCATAGCTTCTTGAAGAATTTATATTGCTTTTTCTGTCTCTTCACCATTTTTTTATGTAAATCCCTGAGGTTCCTATGTGATGTAACTAGGGATGAATAAGCTCTCTCTAAATAGGCTACAGTGGCTCCCTTCTTCTTTTACTCCTCCCTATATTTCTCAAAGTTCGACTGAGCTACGTACGAGTGGTGTACGATGGTGGACTCTCCCAGTCCCTCAGGCTGGATAGTAGTTCTATAACCACCTGCATCTGACCAGAGATATAATCAAAGGTGGTGACTAATGAGGGTCTGCAAGAGTCGATGTCCTCTAGGGCTAATTTTCTCGAGTCTATCTTCCTCTTTTGATTTAAACTGGGGAACCTTCACCTATAAATTTGAGTGGAAAGATGCGGGGGACTGGGGAAACCCAGGTATATGTAGAATAATCCTTCACTTGTGCTCTCCTATAAAGTTTTGTGATAAGGGAAAGGAGGAGAAGATGTGTACCTTTATGATTTCTGAAGTACCTCTATACTGAATGCACAATCTCACCCATATTTTGGGTGATGCCTGAGAGAAGAGAGGCCACCATCCTAGCTCTCATGTCTATGAAAATGGTCATAGACATGAGTGCATGGTGATACTCGGCTATAGACAATATTCAGCTAAAGCCTAGCCTCAGCTGTGAAATCATTCATCAGAATGTCTCTTTTAGTAGTGACCTAAGGAACCTCTTTTTCAGCACATATGATGTATGCCATCCAAATCCTTGGTGCACATTCTTTTGTATGAAACTTCTCCATGTCAGCATTTGGGAGCCCATATACCTCATTAATCCGTTCTATCGTAAAGTTCACTTGTTTTTCCCTAATAGTCATTACCGAGATTGTGAAAGAGGATACACTAAGGTTAGCATAGAATTCACGTACCCAGTGCTCATTAGGAACATAGGGATATAGGGCAAAACATATCCACCTTATATGATTGAGTCTGGCATAAAAACTTACGAGTTTTTCTTTCACTTTATCTAAGCTGATACCTCTTTCAGGGAGTAACTCAGTTCTGTACAAGTCGACATTATAGTAGTTCTACCATTGTGGAGTCATGAATATATTATTGTCAAATTCATCCATCCCAGAGGTGCTTAGTACCTGTAAATAAGACATTCCAAACTATCATTATCACTATCACACTAAAAAGCATGCTAGATTAACCAAATTGGCTCATATAGTAGTGTGTTAGAAGGTTCTAGGGGAGGAAACAACTGCACAAACTTTTTTTTATTTCTGTAGACACTACCCTAAGGTATGGCAATCAATGGTCAGTGATTATGATCGCAGTGCCACAATTGTGGTCACTGAGATCACGATCGCGGTACCGGAGACCATAGTTGATAGTTCTGCAGTTTTCACCAAAACCATAATTTTATCCCCTATTTTGTGTTCAACTAGACATCTAAAAATTATGATTAAGGAACTTAATCCTAGACTTCATAATTATAACCCTAACCTTGAAAAACTTAACATGGAATTCATAGGGGAATTGAATTGAACACATGGTGTACATGTTCCTTTCAACTGTTTAAGATTTAAATCTGGGTACTTAAGACTTCTTATTAATGTGTACACCAACTACAACAACTAACTACTACCATAATTTCAAACAAAGATGCATTTAGTATTGACAAAGATATTGCAGGCCTTTCCCTAAACTATATATTCTAAGCATGTAATTATATTAAGAACAAGGGAATAAAGATAGCATACCAAGTTTTATGATGTGAATGGAATAAACTGACACTTCGGTAGGCAATGCAATGCCAAAATTTGAGAGAATTTTGAGAGAAATTAAGAGAGAAGCATGGGAAAATAGGCATTCTAATGGTTATTTAAAATGATTTGATCGTTCTAGCGGTCCTAGTTATGCGGTCGTGGTCATGCGACCTCTGTGATCATGGTGGCACAAACTGTGGTCGCGGTAACTGAGATCAAACAACCGGGTTTCCTGCACTTCTATTCAGTCCAACTTGCCAATTTCAAATATTTCTTTTTCAAATTCAATCAAAATTCCTCTTTGCACCAACATTTCATGGATTATGTATGCATAAACAAAATGAAAAATACTCTGCCATACATGTATTAAAAAGGATATGTGCCACTTTTCCTGGCATGATAAG
The DNA here is from genome assembly GCF_002878395.1 of Capsicum annuum. Classification (NCBI taxonomy): domain Eukaryota; kingdom Viridiplantae; phylum Streptophyta; class Magnoliopsida; order Solanales; family Solanaceae; genus Capsicum; species Capsicum annuum. The sequence continues at coordinate 223,142,971 of NC_061111.1, read as the reverse complement.
GTGCCTCCCATTGAACACTTAGTTTAACACCATAGCACGACGCCCTCATCACTCTTTTTTTGCTCCACTTAGAAGTTTTAAATCTCTGTCCCTGTTTTTGTTCAATATGCGATGAGCGGTAGAGGGACAAAAGATTTAGATCTTCCAAGATAAGGCTTAGAAGAGGTGATGAAATGGCAAGCAAGCTTCGATCTTGCCATTTTAAAGACTTGAACCTTTTACCCAACTTTACGTCGAACTTTTGATTTGTCTCCTTAGGTAAAAGTAAGCACATAAATAGGCCATTTCTTGTACTTCAAAAGTTGAGCATCTTGGCCATTGATGGATGGGGTTCCAAACATGAACCATTTGTTTAGAAGGATAGATCCTCATTACATCCTCTAAGAAATATGTTGAAAAAATGGTTTGAAGGAGGTCTAACCCCTAATTTTAGGTTAGTTTCCTCCAAAGCATTTTTATCCCTAAATGAGATAGAGTCATCATAATGGATTTGCATGGATTCTTTTATTGACTCTAGTATCATTTTTTTTATTTTGGATTCTTCTTCCTCGTATGATTCAGATGGTTAGGAATTCACCGATGAGTCTTTGCTACCAAGCTCATCATCATAGCTTGGTTTCTCTTCTCGAAAAACCTCTTCTTGGGGAATGGGCATGGTTGTGAGGTTTACAAGAATTATATCGTTGCCCAATTCCTTTGCCTTGACATTTTCCATTTCGAACACCCCGTAGGATTGATGCAAGTCTTGCGCATTCTCCTCGATTATAGTTACCCGATCCAAAATGGTTTGAAGCATTACTCCAAGACCAATGGGTCCGGTTTGTTTCTCCTCCATCTTCTCACCATAAGACATATCAATCTTAAGAGAAGAACTAATAATTCGGTTAGTATGATAGGGGGAGCAGGCATTTGGACAATCATCCTAATGTCCATCTCGACCACTACATAATGAGCACCTATAGTCGCTATAGGATTTAGACAGTGGGTCCATCTCTTTTAGGGGATTATAGTTAAAATCTTTTTTGAAGTGTGGTGCATCATAGATTGGACATGAGTCGTGACAATAGGATTCCTAACTACAAATAGCATATTTGTTAGTAGATGTCATATAGAAAAGTAAAAATAAAATAAAATCTACCTACAAAGAAAAATCAAAAATAAATATATACAAGCTTGAATTCAAGGAAGTAACTAAAATTTCAAACTAACTTAATAAGCTAAATTGTTCCCCGACAACAACACAATTTTTTGATAACACTCAACTTACACGTCAATTTAAGTGCAAGGCGGTCATCATCAATATATTTACCCAACTTTGGAGTTGGGGTTGAATCTATGAGGAGAAATGTGAGTGGAAATCAAGTTACATCGAAATAATAGATACAGGTTAAAGCCAAACTAATGTTACAAGAAGATAAAAATAGGGGAGATAGGTATCTACACTAATGTTTCTTTTTGGTTTTATATAGTGTAAGTTTGGGGCTATGAATAATTAGAGTTTTACTAGGTATGCATGAATCTTGGGATTATACACTACTAAGGGAGAGATATGTGGGTGTTAGAAATCAACATCAATTTATTAAGTCAAATATGGGTAGTTTTGGTTATAGATTTTGATGCTATTCTTTCAACAAAACACCGAACTTTCACCCATTGATTCTTTTGAATACCTAATAGGCGTGTTCAAAAATGGGTAACCACAGCCTCAATCTAGGCATCCCTATTTCTAGGATGAAACCCATGCTATAGTCAACCTCACATTCACCCTTATGTCTAAGATAGTAAAAATTTAGCAAACTACACACACAATTGTCTATCATTGCTTTGGTCTCCATATCTCTCTTTCAAGAATGATATGGATTCCTAAACTTCACCCAAAACCCTTCTTTTGAAGATAGCTTTGGGTTTTCTAAAGCATGGAGCTTTCACTCATCATATCGATGTGGGTATTTGGGGCTTTCACCTATCAAACCCCAACCAAGTTAGCATAGCAATGATAAAACCCATAAACACTAACTACTAAATAGAAGCTAACCAATAACAACTCATACACACTTTAAACCCTATTCACACATAATCCCAAGAGGGAGATCTAGCTACACATAAGACATATACGCTTAGATATACCCATAATCTCCATTTAAGTGATTTATTGAAGCTTAAGTGAATGTTACGTCAAATTTTTCACTCCCACAAATCAACAATGGAAGTGAGCTAATCTTCCACTTAGAAAGTCTCCAACGTATCCTTCACTCGAAAATTCTACAATATTTTCTTCTCCAAAAATGAAGGCTATGAACTCAAGAGTTAAACCTAAAAATTGGGAAAGATGGAATATGATACGTGATGCTAGGGTTTGTCTTTTTATAAAAATTAAGATCAGCCATGTGGATTTCCAATTTTTCCCTTGGGCTGATTTCTTCTGCTGAACTACAATCACGTAGGTTTGGCTGTGACTGCAATTAAATTTTGTGATCTCAGTTGAATGACTTTTTCTTGACTTCTGCAATCACCATCAGCAGACCACGACCGCGGTACCTGAGGCTTTTCTACTCCAAGTCTTCAGCTGCACTTTTCTGGCTCCCTTTTATGAGTTTACGCTCCAATCCATATCTTTTGATCTTCTCAACTCCATGCCTGCAAAGAGTTGATATTAGTACATGTTATTACCAATATGTATCATTGATTCAAAACAAGGTAATGTGCACAAATATTTTGTGATAATGAGTTGTAAAATCATCACTCATCAAGGCCAAGTAGGGATTTGTAGCCCTTTTGGTGCAACATTATATTGTTCATCGATAATTAAATTTTTTTATATTTATGGTATATTGAATGTTCATTGACTTTTTCCATGTATTAATTCTTCATATACTCCTAAGTGTAAATTTTAGCTACATATTCACTTCAAGTGCATACACAAGTATACATGGATGCGCAAGTAATATAGTGACTCAAAAAGTTGGATAAGGACTTGTGATTAACTATTACTAAATTAAACTAGTGTTAATTATTTATTCAGATTATAAAATACAAAAGTTATATTGTGAGTTAAAAGTTATATTGAAATCGTAGAGTTGAAATACATAGTTTGTTGCCTTGAACCTTAGTGCATTAGACTTCATTACTCATGTTTAGCATGAGAATGCCTTTGTTAAGTGAAATGTTCTAGTTAATCATGCTTAGATCAAGTTTGGCCTTAGTTCCCTACTCTAATAAAGTTTGTCTTAGATCTATTGGACTTAGTTAAAGTGCTTGAGTAGAACCTCTACCTTAGGACTAATTGTGGCATTTTATACATGTAAGAGTAGATTTAGATACCTTAGCCTAGTCTGAGATAGAAATTGACCTAGAATGTATTTCAAGAATTTAGAAGTGGGCGCTTCAACCCACCTTAAGTCAAGATCTTGATAGTTCTCTTGAAATCCTTTGTACCCTTGCCATATGCTTAGAGAATACCATTTTGGAGGCAATATTAAGGAACCTTGGTACTTGTTGGTTATGATGAATGATGTTTGCAATAATGCCTAATGATAATGCCATATGTATTATCTATTGGTTAAGCTTATGATGAACTTGTGATTATGTTATTATTTTGGCTATTAATTGGGCTACCAAATATACTATAGAATGAGCCATTGACTGTGATATTATATAACCCATAAATTATGTTATTGACTATGCTATGAATAAGTTATAGTTTATGCCATGGACTAGATATTGCTCAAGCTATTGATAAACTATCTTTTATGCTAATGATAGGCCATTGAATATGCTATTAATGAATCATTGCTCATGATATTGCTTATGATAATGATCATGCCAAGAAATTATGATATAAAAATATTCCTAATGATGAAATTAGTAATTTTGCCATGAATCATGTTAGATGTTATGCTAATTAATTATACAAAAAATTATGTTATTAGTTGTGCTTGAAATCATAATGTTTCAATACATGGATATTCATGCTATTGGTTTTGACACCAATTTTGATGACATATTGATACTTAGCAAGGCCGAAGAGTATTTTGATGATGTATTGATACCTGGTGAGGCTAGAAGATATTGTGATGATATATTTATACCCGTCAAGGCCGGAGGATACTATGATAATATTTATACCTGACAAGGCCAAAGAACACTATGATGATATTGATGTCTGACAACAGCAGAGGATACTATGATGATATTGATACCCGGTAATGAAGGAGGACACTATAATTATATTGATACCTGAAAAGCCCAGAGGATACTATGATGATATTGATATCCAGTCAGGCTGAAGGACACTATGATGATATTGATACCCGTCAGTCCAAAGGCCACTATGATAATATTGATACTAGCAAGGCCAGAGGAAATTATGATGATATTGATGTCTGTCAAGGCCGAAGGATTATTGATACCTAGAAAATCCATAGGATGATTATGATGATGCATTGATAATCCTCAAGGCTGGAGAATGATTATACTATCGTTCCTATGTGTATATCTACCAATTCGAGTTTGGCTAGCTTTATGTATAGAAATTATATGTTTATATACACACACACACACTTATGTGTAATTTTGGCAATGTCGGTTGTAGCTCAAAAGTGATAAATATTTAGAAAGTAGTATAGTTGATGATTATTGCTAAATAATAATTAGTGGTTGATATTTGTTTAAGTGGATAATAATGGATAGTTGATAAATGAGGATTAGTTAGTAATTATGATCAGTAATAAATTATGTTTGGTAGTAAATGATGCTAGTGATGATTGATGGTTATCTAACAAATGATAATAGTGGCTATATGGTAAATAATTGATGAATGATGATTAAAGGTTATGTGATGACTAGTAGTCAACTGGATTAGTTAATTAGATATGGTTAACTAATAAATGGTGACTAGTGTATATTGATGCTAATATTGTTAAATGATGATGATACTATGAAATGAGAGTACATTGTGTAATGTTGGTGAGTTATGAAATATTGGTAAATGACCAGTTGATGGTAATTGTGGAATTATGGTTATATGACGATGAACTTTAGCTATAATGTTGGTTGATTTCTTTATTCTTATCTAGACTATACTCTCCAATTGTATGGGAGGCTATGACAAATTCCTTTCTTTTTTCTGCACTAGTTGGCGTATAGGAGACAATTTTGTACTTGTGGTTTCTTTTGTTAAAGACTTATGATAAATTATTATTCAGAATTGTGTACTTATTATGTTTGAACGTTGATTGGCACGTGTTGATGCCCCATGTTATATTGCTATTCTAGTTTAATTACTTATTATGTACAGCAACGTTGGAGATGATTTTGGTTTATTTCTATACCCTGACATAGTTATGTTATCTTGCATTTTATCATGCTTATATCATGGTTTGGATCATTTGGTCGATGATGCCTACTGAGTACCCATTTTTTTGGTACTCATGCCTCACTTCTGTACCTTATTGGTGCATATTCGAGTACTAGATGTTACTATTGAATATTGTTCGTGTGGTGATTGATTTTCGGAGATATGGTGAGCTCTTAGAGTTCAAGTTGCCCATTTCCCTCTATCTTTATTTTCAGTCTTTTATTTATAGACAAATGTATTGACTATTCTATAATTTTGAGATTTATTGACACTATTAGATACTCTTATACTGGCTCTACCAGGTTATTGGATTGGTATCTTATTCTGACTATTTTTATCTATCTAGAACAGTTTATTTATGTGCATATTGTGTTCTTAAATTTTACCTACGATGAGAATTTCCAACCAAATTATCTCATCGTGTTAGTTTTGCATTATGGTTATTACTTACCTACTAGAAGGATTTAGTAGGTGCCATTATGACATGTAAATCGGGTCATGATAAATTGGTATCAGAGCATAGGTTTCACTGATATTGTTGGTATAAGAGCATGTGTATAATAGAGTCCTGTAGATCAAAATGATGACGTCTGTTACCTATCTTCGGGAGGCTATGGAACATCATTAGGAGTTCTTAATTTCACTCATATTTTGCTAAGAGTCTGAGTTGGTTTGTTGAAGTATTCCCTTAATTTTAATCTTTCTCAAATGTTTAGGACATGTGCTACTGCTACTTGAGGTAAGGATCCTAAGACCAAGCCTAGGGATTCTTCTCCTGTTCGTGGATGACCTAGAGGTAATGGACAACCATGTGATATATCCCCAGCTATAGTCTAGGATAGGTTGGCTTACCAATCTCAAACAAACCAATGGGATATCTATATCTTCGCTCATAAAGAGCCTCAAATGGAGCCATTTAGATACTAAATGATAGCTGTTATTATACGCGAACTCAATCAAAGGTAAGCGGTCTTCCCAACTGCCATTAAAGTCAACGACACATGCTCTCAACATATTTTCTAAAGTCTGAATAGTCCTTTTCTGCTTGACCATCTGTCTAAGGGTGAAAGGTTGTACTGAGGTGGACTTGGGTACCAAGACTATTTTGGAAGGCTTTCCAAAAGTGAGAGGTGAACTGCGTACCTTTATTTGAAATGACAGACAATGGGACACTGTGTAACTTAACCAACTCTCTGATATAGAGCCTGACATAGTCCTCGGCTGAATAAGAAGTATGAACTGGCAAGAAGTAGGCCGATTTGGACATCCTGTCCACAATAACCCAAATTGAATTATGCTGTCAACGAGTATGAGGCAAACCTATCATGAAATCTATGTTTACTTCCTCCTACTTCCAAGTGAGAATACTGAACTCCTGCATAGACCCACTAGGCTTCTAATGTTCAATCTTAACCCGCTAATACGTATAGCACTTAGCTACAAACTCTACCATATCTCTCTATATCCCACTCCACCAATAGAATTCCTGTAAGTCATGGTACATTTTAGTGGCCCTTAGATGAATAGAGTAACATGCACTATGTGCTTTATAAGGAATTTGCTATCTTACACCATCCAAAAATAGCACACATAGCCTACCTCAGTAATACAACACACCATATCCCCCTTGGGAGAAATCCTCTATTATCTGGTCTTTGACTGACTCTTTCATCTTAATTAAACTGGGATATCTCTGTCTTGCTTTTCCTTCACCTCAGAAACTAAAGAATCCTCCAAACTATTCTGCTCCCAAACACTTTCCTCAGCTGAATCAACCAAATGGACACCTAGTCTGGCAAGTTGATGAACTTTCTGAACTAACTTCTTATTACCATCCTCAACGTGAGCAATATTACCCATGGAAAACCTACTAATGGCATCTACCACTACATTGGCCTTGCCAAAATGATACAGAACATTCATGTCATAGTCCTTCAACAAATCTAGCCACCTTCTCTGACGCAAGTTTAGGTCTTTCTACAAAAATACATACTGCAGACTTTTGTAGTCTGTGGATACATGAACATGCACCCTATTCAAATAGTACCTCCAAATATTTAAGGCAAAAACAACAACTGCCAATTCAAGATCATGGGTTGGATAATTCTTTTCCTGGGGCTTAAGCTATCTATAGGAATAGGCCACAACCTTACCCCTCTGTATTAAAATACAACCCAAGCCAACTCTGGAAGTATCAAAATATACAACAAATCCATCTGAACCATCGGGTAAAGTCAAAATTAGGGTTGTAGTGAGTCGAGTCTTCAACTCTTGAAAACTCTTCTCAAAAGAATCTGACTACTAAAATTTAACTTTCTTCTTAGTCTGTACATGGGCGATGTAATAGAAGAAAACCTTTCAACAAACCATTGGTAATAGCTAGCCAAACCTAAGAAACTCCTGATATTTGATGGAGAGATGAGTCTAGGCCAGTTTCTCATTGCTTTGGTCTTTTGAGAATCAACTTTAATGCCATCATCGGAAATAATGACCAAGAAAAGCTACTGGCCTTAGCCAAAATTTGCATTTACTGAATTTGGTGAACAACTCATGGGCTCTGAGAGTCTGTAATACTATTCTGAGATGGTCTAGATGGTCATTTTCACTGCAGGAGTAGACAAAAATGTCATTGATGAAGACTATGACAAACATATCCAAGTACTTCTTAAACACTCGGTTAATCAAGTCCATGAAAGTTGCTGGGGCATTGGTAAGACCAAATGACATGACTAGAAACTTAAAGTAACCATACCGAGTTTTGAAAGCTGTTTTCAGAATGTCACATTCTCTGACTCTGAGTTGATAATTGCTAGATCTGAGGTCTATCTTAGAAAAGTAACTGGCACCCTGAAGATGGTCAAACAAGTCATTGATTCTATGAAGTGGGTACTTATTCTTGATGGTGACTTTGTTCAACTGATGGTAGTCTATACACATTCCAAGAAAACCATCTTTCTTTCACATGAATAAAACTGGAGCACCCCAAGGAGATACACTAGGCCTGATGAACCCTTTGTCTAAGACGTCCTTAAACTATTCTTTCAACTCTTTAGGTTCAGTTGTAGCCATTCTGTATGGCAGAATAGAAATGGGCTAAGTATCAGGAAGAAGGTCTATTTTGAAGTCAATTTTTTTTTTGAGAGAAACTTTAGGGAGATCTTCAGGAGACATATTTGGAAATTCACTCGTGACTGGAACTGACTCAAGATTAGGAGTCTTAGAACTAGTGTCTTTGATTCACACCAAATGATAGACACACCCCTTGGATATTATTTTTCTCGCTCTAAGGTATGAAATAAGTTGACCCTTAAGCATTGTAGTACTACCCCTCCATTCCAGGATAGGTTCTTTCGAGAACTGAAAATAGACAATTTTGTTTCTACAATCAACTGAGGCATAGAATGAATTAAGCCAATATATGCTGAGAATGATGTCAAAATCTGTCATCTCTAACTCTACTAAGTCTGCTGAAGTAACTTTCTGAGACACCATAATTAGACATTTTTTGTATGCTCTCTGGGATATGATAGACTTACTTATTGGGGTAGAGACTGAGAAAGGATCTATTAGGATTTCATGACTGACTCTGAAGTTGATAGATTAATAAGAAGTTACAAAAGACAGAGAAGCTCCAGGATCTAACAAAGCATCAACATATAAATGGTAAACTTGTAACGTACCAGTGACCACATCAAGAGAACCTTTTTGATCCTATCAGAACTGGATTACATAGAGCCTATTTAGGCACTGCCCACTGGTGTCACTGGAAGTGGTACCTGATTAAGGCAAGCGATCGGGCTGAGCTGGGGGACGATTATGCTGACTCTGCCAAACTTCCTAAAGATATTCTCTAATTCTATGACCTTGCTTACCACACTCAAAGAACATGTCACTGCTAGCCCTGAAGATACCCTGATGATTTCTGCCATACTTTTGACAAAGAAGATTTATTCGGGAACTGCTCACACTACCATGAGATTTAAAGCCTAGATCCCTATCCTTATTACCATTTATTTATTTAGGCATAGGAGCACTGACTAAGGACGGAGATAGGAATAAAGATTTCAGGCAAAAAAGAGGACAATTACCACTCTTTGACTAAAGTTGAGCAAAACTAAAGCTACCTATTCTAGCCCTCTTCCTTTCCGTCTCTTTCTTCTTAGTTTCTTGCTCCTCAATCTACTGAGCATAGACCATGAACCTATCCAAGTCCATATCCTTAATCATAGTTGTGGTCCTACACTCCTTGACCGCATTATTATATACATAAGACACAAACTTGCTCATCTTAGACCTGTTATCAGCTACCATATGAGGAGCATACCTGGCCAACTGAGTAAACTTAAGGGAATACTCTATTACACTCATGTTGCCCTACTTCATATTGATGAACTCTAACACCATAGCTTACACCAACTCCAATGGAAAGAACTTATCTAAAAAAGCAGTAGCAAACTCCTCCCATTCTATAGGCGTTGCATCTTTGCCCCTATCTAACTTCCAATGCTTAAACCATGTATGGACCATATCCTATAATTGATATGCAACTAACTCAGCACTCTCACTAATGGTTACCCCCATAATGTTTGTTACCTTTTCCACCATGTCAAGGAATTTCTGTGGGTCCTCTTCAGACTTAGACCCTGAAAATAAAGGAGGGTTCATTCGGGTGAAGTCCTGAATTCTAGATGCAGTAGTATTGGCTACTGGGTTGGACTAAATATAGCTAGTCAAAAATTCTAAGCTATCACAGAATGGGCTAAAGTGGTGAAAGCTGCTCTGAATTCTGCATAAGAAACGTGTTCATTTAGGGGATCTTCTTAAATGGGCGGAGATGCTGGCTGGTTCCCAATTCTTCTATCATTGGTCTTTTTGGGAGGCATATTTTGTAAACAGAAGGAAAAGTTGGATTAGACAGAGATTTCAATTTGTACTTATGCTCACTCGTATGATATGAACACTGAAAGAATGGAACTTTTTCCTAAAAATGCCTAATAGCCTCTTGTCCATAAGTGTGGCGCGCAACACACCTATAAAAAAGACTCTATTTGACATGGATTTTAGACTCCCTATGACTCTTTAGAACCTTAGGCTCTGATACTAAGTTTGTAACACCCCGAGAGTATACCCTAGGCATCATACGCTGCTTACAACCCTAAAGGACCACAAGCTAACCCATGACTTATACCTGCTATGAGCCCTAAATATAATACTGGAATATATATGGAAGAAATATGAAAATACCATAAGGTTCTCAAATTACTGAAATAACAATTGAGTATAAGTTATAATTATATATGAAAACTAAATAATTGACTATGCTAGTCCAAGAGCCTCCAACTGTCAGATTTCAGTTGCCTTTTCTCACCTCAAACCCTACCCTTGCCATGACTTAAAGCCTCATTAGGCTATATTATCCATTACTTATCAATTTCAGATGCCATTAATCCTCTCCACTCTCAAGAACAATAAGATTTGGGTTTCATCCCAAGAATAAGAAATTCAAGTTTTCGTTTCCCAAGAATCCAATAATTCAAGCTTGCAAGTTCAAGAAAATCTTCAAGAAACATCAATCATATGGTTTCCTTCACAAATTCATCATTCCAGTCCCAAGATTCGGACTTTCTTCACAAGTTAAGAAAATTAAGGTATGTGGGGATCTGAACAAGGGTACTTTCCCCTCTTGTGCCCAAATTGTATGATTTTAAGATTCAATTTACTTGTTTTGAATTAGGGTTCATACCTAAGTTTTGATATTCTTGAAGCATGTGATTTCATGATGTTTAAAGCTTTAAAGATATCAAGAATTGCTTATGTTTATGTTTTAACTTACAAGATTTATATTATGAGTGAGATTGCACTATCTTAGCTGATATTGTTGAAGTATTTCAAGATTTATATCGAGGATAAAATTTTCTTATGAATTACTATGAATTTAAAACATAAATTTTTAAGCCCTAAGCTAAGGGTTGAGATTTCAAAAAGATTATGCTCTTAAGTATTCTTTGACAAGCCTATACCAAGATTTAAAGAAAGAATTGATCCTTTGATCCTAATCTAAGATATAGAATCCACATTTGCTTATTTTGATTATAATGTAAAGCAAAGAGAAGTATAACTGGTTTTTATTATAAAACCTTGTTCAATTTTAAGGTGGATTTCTGAAAATATGAGCATATAAGTAATATCAAAGAAGTATTTAGCATCGAGTTGGGTTTGAGTCCAAGGTCACATACCCCAGAACTACTTGCCACCATAGGTTTAAGTCCCATCGTGGGTTAAGTATAGTGATAACTTAAGTTAAGGTTCTATTTCGTTGGCAAAGGTAGAAAAGCTCTCCCCAATATGGGTAAGACAGTGTAATCCATTATAGCTCACATAGTTTATGTCGGTTCGAAGAACCTCCCAAAAGAAAGAGTAAAAGTAAAGATTTTATAACCAAGTGTTATGGATCACACAGTATATCCTTATGATTTATTACTCATGTTTATGATTTCACAGCTTTCATTTTATTCAAGCTTAAAGTGAGTCATCTATACTTAGCATGCATTATTTTAAAGTCTATGTGTACATTCAGTTATTGTTTTACTTATGCATTCACCCCACTTGCTCAGTACATTCGAAAAGTACTGATCCACATATATGTCTATGTGCTACATTGTTTCATAATATTGGTACCACTTATATCCCACACATCATAATTATACAGTGTATAACTTCCAGTCAGCAGGTCATGAGTCCTTTTGATTTAAGGGCTCGAGTCAATCATAGTTCCAGAAGCATCTTATTTTCTCTATTTAATAGTATTGAATAGGAATAGCTGGGGGGTCATGTTCCAGCTACCCATAGTCAATATTAGTAGAGGCTTCATCGATAGTCAGTAGAGTTGATGTATTTGATTCCAGTTTTATTTTGTATAACCAGAGTTGTAACCATTTTAAATAGTTTTGAATATGTTCAACTAAAGATATCTCTTTCGTGTATTACTATAAGTTTTATGTAATTAAATTAGTAGCTCAAGCAATATGCTAGTACAAGGGTTAGCTTGGGATCACTTATAGTCTTAAGCATCGTGTGACATCCAGGGGTAGTCTCGGGGCGTGACAAACTTGGTATAAGATCACAGAGCTCAAGTATCCTAGGTTGTCTATGAAGCCATGTCTAGTAGTCTTACAAAATGGTACAGAGATGTCTGTACTTTTCTTTGAGAGGCTACAGGGCATTTAAGAAATGTCTCCTTTATTTCATACTCTAGATTGTGTAGTAATGTTGTTCTTTCAGAAACTTTTATCGATTTGTGTATTACTCCGTAATTCTCCATCTATGACTTTTCGAGATAACATGAGTACAAAATTCAAATTTGTCCCAAGATGATGCACTCAGATTTACTATTAGTAACTTTAAATGTTATACATGGGGCTTGAGATGAGCTCGCTAGTATGTTTCAAGTTCTTTAAGTTGAAAGTTTATGTCCTCGTCCATATGAGTTGTTCCGTCAAGATAGAATATGATATGTATTTAGATTCCTCATTAGCCCTTCAATATAGATAGTGCTCATGAGAGGAGATAGTAAGACCTCTAGGTCGTTAAATAGAGTTCACATTCGAGGTATATTGTAACCTAGAGTATTATACTTTATACGTAGTAGAACCTTCTTATAGTTAGGATTATGGGTTTAGAAGTGTAGTGACAAGAAATATGGTAATGATGATTGATCGGATATATATAAATGAACTTTTACATATAATCGAGTAAGTAGTGAAGTGATATGTGTCCTTATGTGTTAGCTTAGGGGTAATGAATATGGTACAGGTTCCCTTTAGGAAGGTAGAGAAAGAGTTATTAGTTAAGGTGAATTATTGTTTGCTTGAAGTAGGAAAGAATTTATTGATGGCATTTATTGTGTTTGAAAAATATAGCTTATTAATAAAAGTATTTGGTGGTTGAGTATTGTTAATTTAGGCTTCCTGCGAGGTTGCAAAAAAAAGGAGTTTACTTGAAACTTATAGAGCTATGAAAGTAATTTAGGTGTATAGATGGGTAAATAGTAGTAATGTGTAGAAAGAGGATGTGCTTGTGGATTTTAATAAGATATACCATATGAATATGATTGATTATTGTTGTTGTGAGGTTCTAGTTAACTAGTATTTCTTGGTTTTTACTTTATAGCTTTTAAATAAGAATAGTATATGAGGTTGTGTTTTTAATCATGCCTAGCACTAGACACTTAGTTTGAATATTGGATGATCATCAAAGTGGAAATAATGATTTCTTGGTTAGTGATGCCAATTATATGGCAGTGATCTAGTAGGCTTGGACAATGTATACAAGAATTTAAGTTCATTTATTCGTAATTAAGTATGATGTTATAGGTATGATGTAGATGTGTGCACAAGGTGATATGGGGTTGTATTATTTTCTAAGGTTATTAATTGTTATGGGTGGTTAGTAGTACCATTGAGTTGCTAAATAGAAAAAAGGCTAGTTTTGTAGTCTATGGTGTTCTTAATTGCTATGTTACGGAGTTATGGATTGTGATGTTGATTCTTATGGTATGATTTTGATTCTCATGGTTTAGGCAAAAAGATAAGTTTAGATATCTTATAATGGTAGGCTATGATAAAAAAGAGGCAGATTATGCGTTTAGTAAGGCAGGCATATTGTCAAGAAAGGTGTAAATATGTGATAAGTGTTGAAGCTAAGGAAATTTAAGGATAGTGCATGTTAAAGGAGTGTTCAAGAATGAAATTAGTATAGTTCAATAAAGGTTTAGGGATATCTATGTTAAGTGTTATAATCTAAGCCTGAATATGGGATAATTGAGCTAATAGAAAGAAAAGTTGAAGCTCTAGATGGTGTGAACTCAGGGTATGGTCATGAAGATTCTAAGTAAGTATTTATGTTATAATATGATGACTATTGGGTTTCTAGGAAGATAAGAGTTGTATCTCAGAAAAAACTATAAGTAGTGGATTTTACACTTTCAAGTATAGTCTTTTAGAGTAAATTAGTTATTGATGTGTATTGTTATAACTCAGGCTATAGAATAAATTGGTTACAGTTCAGTTTAGAGATTATTAAAGGGGCCTACGGACTTAGAATTATGTTTTTAAGCTAAAAGGGAGATGATAGAATAAGAAACCAAGTCAGGCTCTCAAATTCTAGTAGTGAGGCCAATGTGTTGTAGAACAACGCTTGGGAGGAAAATTCCTGACCCATTCTTATTTTAGTATTTGTACTTCAGTTATCACGATATGTACTCATACCTTACATGTCAGTTCCATGATCATAGCTCATATTCACGCACATTCCATAAAATCATGTACGCTTCCAGTTCCAAGTATAAGGAGTTCCAGTTCACCCAGCAGTATGAATCATGTTCCATGAAATCATGAACTCCAAACTCAGGTCATGTAGCTCATGACTAATGTACTCATGCTTTGCAGTATGCGCAGTTCCCATGGCTCATGCTACACTCTTAATGATCAAAGAAACTTAGATTATGTCATGTATGCCCTCAGTTTTGATCTCATTGATGAATTGATACTCTAGTACTCAAGACTCAGTTAAGTTTAAAAGTTATTCTTTCATGATTCAGGATCTTATGTTCTAACCTTTCAGTTACCTCTCCTTAGGTCGAGATAGTGATGATGAACAATTGTTTAGATGGGAAACAGTAAGTTTTTCTTGTTTTCATACTATAGACTAATGTTATGACGTTATGTGCAGTACTTTGAAATTTTGAGTTAGGCTCAAACATGGATAGAGCAGGTTGTTTAGCTCAAACTTTGGCTGGAGTAGTTATACGTACCCATGGGAGTATTTAAGGCCCCAGGCTAAGCTTGAATCGGACAGTTGCATTGACTAAGACCTAGTAATTTTATCCTAGCTTATGTTGTATAGGCCTATATTCCATATCATAAAGTTGTAGCCATGTTTTGATTCCTTATTCAGATATCTTATTCAGATAATTCCCCAGATTTTTTACACCCTAATGTTATTAGATCTTCTTGCAAAGAGTGTTTAAGAAACACTCTAATTGAATATGAGCTCTCAGTATGATTTGGTTCAATTCAGGCATCATGTTCTAGATTTAGATATTCAGTCATGATTCAGTTAATAAATGTCCCGTGCATCATCTCAGTCTTTCCTTAGTATTTCATCCAAGTCAGTATCATTTGGCGGATGAATGATCCCAAGGGGAGAGGTGTTGTAATACCCCTAGTTTTCATGTCCTAAACCTCTCAACTTTTCTTCATGAAACCAGATCCAACCTATGATAATGGTTACACAAAAGTTGACTCTTGTATTTCTATATCAACCTTATAACCATTCTCATGTCATCATTTTTGTTCACGAAATCAATTTAGCTTATGTATGGTGCTCAGACTCAGTTATGCAATCATGTTCCAAGTCATGCATGTTCAGTATACGATCTTAGTTGCCTTAGAGTTCTCAGTCTAATCAAGCTCATTTGTGGACGAATGTTACCATGGGGGAGATAATGTAACAACCCATATTTTTGGGTTATAATACAAATTATTGTTCCTATGCATTCAGACTTGAACCCAATTATTCTTTGTATATGTATGTGTGATTATCAAATATATGGAATGGTGATATCTTTGTATATTTATCGATGTAATATTACCCTTCTAACTCAAAGATGATTTGAGGACTTTTCTATTGATACTGTTTTGACTAATGATCCAGCTAGGGTCCACTTTAGATGAGTGTGTATCCTAGAATGTATTGATTCAGGATCCTACTGTATATCAAATGAAAGTTTTGTCTTTCCAATATATCTAGTTTAACCATAATCCGACTTAGAGTGGGAAGTTATGCCCATTTTACCTTAGCATATCCAGCTGTTACCAAGGTGACAACTTGGCTGATAGGCTATCAACCAGATGACAAGGCATTATTCAAGTCGTTAACCTTAGGTAGCGTCACTAAAGAAGGTGACGACTAGGCTGATAGGCTATCAACTAGTTGACAGGCCATCAGCCAAAGTAGTCAAACTTAGGTAGTAACTCTGAAGAAGTTAACGACTAGGCTGATATGCTAGCAACCAATTGATAAGCCATCAGTCAAGGTGTCACCCAAAACCAGAACTTGAAAAGGAGTTGACGACTAGGCTGATAGGATATCAACCAGTTAACAAGCCATCGTCGAGTCATCAACTAAAGAAATTCCAAAAATTTTTATTTAGTTTTCTATGGGTATTTTGGTCAATTCCATACATCAAACCCTACCCCTCTCATGACTTAAAATATCATTAAGCTTTTTTGGCCATTACTTATCAATTTCAGATTCCATTAATCCTCTCTATTCTCAAGAACAATAACATTAGGGTTTCTTCCTAATAGCAAGAAATTCAAGTTTTCTTTTCACAAGAATTGAATAATTCTAGCTTACAAGTTCAAGAAAATCTTCAAGAAACACCAAGAATAGGATTTTCTTCAAAAATTCATCATTCAAGTCCCAAGATTCAGTCTTTCTTAAAAAAATTAAGAAAATTAAGGTATGTGAGGTTATGAACAAGGGTATGCTTCCACCCTTGTGCCCAAATAGCATGATTTTAATATTTAATTTATTTGTTTTGAATTAGGGTTCATACTAAAGTTTTGATATTCATGAAGTATGTGGTTATCATGAGATTTAAAGCTTTAAGTATATCTAGAATTGCTTATGTTTATGTTTTAACTTATAAGATTTATATTATGAATGATATTGCACTGTCTTGATTGATATTGTTGAAGTATTTCAAGATTTATATTGTGCATGAAGTTTTGTTATGAATTATCATGAATTTAAACCATGAATTACTAAGCCCTAAGCTAATTGTTGAGATTTTATGAAGAATATGCTCTTAAGTATTCTTTGACAAGCCTATAACAAGATTTAATGCAAGAATTGATCCTTTGATCCTAAGCTATGATATGAAATCCACATTTGCTAATTTTGATATAATTTGAAGCAAAGAGAAGCATAACTATTTTTCATTATAAACTCTTGTGTGATTTTAAGGTTGATTTCCTGAAGTATGAGCATATAAGTAATATGGGAGTAGTATTTAGCACCGATTTGAGTATGAGTCCAAGGTTATATGACCCTGAACTATGTTCCACCACAGGTTTAAGTCCCATCATGGGTTAAGTGTACTGATCACTTAAGTTAAGGATATATTCCTATGGAAAGGATAGAAAAGCTCTCCCCAACGTAGGTAAGACGTTGGAAGCCATAATAGGTAACATAGTTTATGTCGGTTAGAAGAACCTCCAAAAAGATATAGTAAAAGTAAAGCTTTTACTAAGTGTTATAACTAAGGGTTATGTCTCATAATATGTATCCTTATGCTTCATTACTCGTGTTTATGATTTTACAGCTTTCATTTTATTCAAGCACAAGGTGAGTCATCTACACTTAGTATACATTATTTTAAAGTGTATTTGTGCATTCAGTTATTGTTTTACTTATGCATTCACCCCCAAATGATCAGTACATTCCAAAAGTATTGATCCAAATATTTGTCTATGTGTTACATTATTTCATAATGTAGGTACCAGTTGTAGCCCACTTATCATAATCAGACAGTGTGTAACTTCCAGTCAGTAGGTGATGAGTCCTTTTGATTCAAGGGCTCAAGTCAATCATAGTTTGACAAGCATATTGTATTCTTTATTTATTCGTATTGAATAAGGATAGCTGTAGTTCATGTCCCGGCTACCTAAAGTCAATATTAGTATAGGCTTCATAGATAGTTAGTAGAGTTGATGTATTTGATTCCAATTTTGTTTTGTATAACCAGAGTTGTAATCATTTTAAATAGTTTTGTTGTTAATGTGTTTAACTAAAGATATTTGTTCCACACATTACTCCTTGTTTTATGTAAGTAAATCCGTATCTCAAGAAATATGCCAGTACAAGGGTTAGCTTGAGATCACTTGTGGTCTTAAGCACCGTGTGACGTCCAGGGGGTAGTATAACATGCTGGCGGAATTATCAGCTAGATCTTAAAATCCAGTTTAAGCTTGAACTTTGAATCAGAGGCACGATATATAAACTCACGTAATTTATAAAATAAAAATTTTTGAGGGGGCTTAACATTTTCAACTCTTTAGCACAGGTAAAAATACTTTTCACAAGATCAGTTCAAAAATCCACAATAATTAGTGGTGTTTCATCAATCACAAAACGAAATCAAAATTAGAATCAAAATCTATAAGTACAACCTAAATTTTCAGAATTTATAATAATATTGTTAAAATAAAAAACATCTGCTGCCATAGGCGCGCTGATCTACTACCTGTCTAAGCTACCTGCATCAGACTTGCAAGTCATAACAAAATTTTAGTTTTAGCTACATCTGAAAATCCCCCAACTTCAGAATATTGAACTATCCTCAGTGCGAAGAAACATAAAAAGAGTAGGGATAAAAATCATACCTAGGCACTTAAGGTGTCGTGGCATCAACATTAATATACGGGCCCTCCGAATGGGTCCCACTCTCCTCAATAACTGTCCCAATTGGGATTGGATCATCAACATATGGGGATACAACATTGACCCTCTCAGTATCAACAACTGGTGAACTCAAACTCCCAACTCTATTATTCATCTCTTGGACCCATGTCTCTCGATCCTGCTTATCTTGGATGCTATCAATTCTGGCCTTCTTCATTACCCTCTTGTCTTCCTTTCTCTTTTCTTTATATTCTTATTATTTCTCTTGTTTTCACTTCTATGTTCTTTGGTTTTATCAGCCTGCTCATTCACCTGGACAGCCCAAAAATTAGGCATTCAATTGTGGGGATCACAACCTCTATAATAGGCTCTGCAACCACCGTCTTCTTGAATAACTCAATAACTATTACCTTATTTCAGCAATATCAGCTTGAATATCAGTAATATTAGGAGTCTGTACACTACCTAACTGTAGAGTGACTCTCGACTCAAATGCATTGAGGAATTCTTATATACATCTATCATGTACCTTTAGTTGTCATTTCATCCAACTTTGTACTCCACCTTCCATGTTTAATTTTGCACTGAGTGTATCTAACTAGGTCATTACCTCTATCCGTGCAGCCTGAGAAATTATTATCACACTAGGAGGCATCCCTCGTGGCTTAGGAAGCATAGATTGGACCAATAGTGGGGCACTAGATGTACCCGTTACATCTAAGGGTGCAATCTCATTCCTTGAACCTGCCTCAGTGATCTCAGCAGTAGTAGAAGCATCTGTCAGATTATCTTACAGGAAGGCTCCCGCCATAGCATTTGTTGCCTACCTCATAGGTCTGTCCAGTGGGTTGGCTACATCATGAATAAGCCCGATATCAAATGTCCAACAAGCCTCTATCATGTTTCAAAACCTAGGATCTCCTTGAAGCTAAACATATCTGCATGATCATGTAGGGTTATGCTAGCAATGTCTTTTGCTTTGTAATAACCTTGTATCTCAATTCTTGGGCTAAGAACTCAACAATATCAAAATCATACCCAAGTGCAAAACCTTTTATTATCGCAACCCAACACAGACTCAACATATTATCCCCTATAGTTAGACATAGCCGTGATGAGCTATGGTCCACCAAAACTTACCCTCAAAGTTAAGGGAACTCTTATTTATCTATTGAGACTCTCCTATACCACCTGTAACCTAGGTGGAATGATCGTCATGTCCAGCGATTTGCTCTGTAATCCACCGAAACATTACCATCTTGTCGTCAGTACCCAATGTTCGGTTAGTGATCTTCCTCATTTTAGCCATTCTGTAATCCATTTATGTTGTGTTATCAGGGGCCTAATATGTCAGGCTACACAAAAATCATCCAATGATTTGGGATGATATATCCACCCAAACTCCATGAATTATCAGGGAAGTAACAGGGTAACCTCCCTTCCATAGCGTTCCCTTTAGATACTATCTAATCAACTCACCTTTATAGGGGGCATAGAATTCACAGAAGAGGACCTCACTGTATTATTTTGGCACTCTTGTCATCCATTCAAACCTTTAAGTTCTAAATTGCTCCACAAACTCTGACAGTTTGTCCATGCCCATAGTAGTTATTCATTTCTCCTCGTATAAGACTCTCTTAATCTTTCTAAACGGTAGCTGAGACAACCCTTTGTTAAATTTTTCCTATAGGCCAGGGTAACCCTATCATTCTACAAATGGCATCTGAGTAGGGGCTAGTACGAGTGGGGGGTCCTGTCTGGCTATCAAGGTAGACTCTACTTTGGGACCTTGACCCTCATCTAAACTCTTCTTAGCTGAACTAGATTTAGCTTCCTCATCATCATCCTCATCTTCATCATCCTCAGGCTGTGGTGTGTGCGGTGGGGAGAAAATTATGTTCTTTCATCTCAAACCCTTAGGCGGTAGAGTATTAGAATCTTAGGGAACTGCTTTCTTCCCTTTAGGTTTAGCTGCTGCTTTACCTTTTCGTGCAACTTTCATGGATATGGTCCCATTATATTCTTTCTCGTTACTTTTAGTCCAGCTTATGGATATGCTGGTTTTCTCACTTTCCACTGGCTTTTGTTTATTTCCTTTCTTTGCCATAGTTTTGGATAAAGTCGCAGTCTTTGGAGGCATTTTTCTTGCAAATATACTAAAGTTAGTAACTAAGAAAAAAAAAGAAAAGCAAAATTCAAAATGATAGTTCAATGTGCCTTGTTCCAGTTGGGTACGAGTGCTGGATACCGATCGTCCCCACAGAGAATGACTCATATACCTGAGTTGTAACCTAGACAGTGCATGATCATTGTTTACTGGCCAGCTTACAACATCTCCTTACCAGTCGTACCGGTTGGTTATGACTCGTGACCCATATTTGTAAGCTGGTCAAAAACATTTGTTCAATTTATTTTCTTTCTCGAGTGGGTACGATATATATATTTATGAGTAGAAAGGTCTGGATATGACTCATAAGGTTTAGTTGTATCCATTCCAAAACTTTGAATTTGTCATATTTCCATGTTATTAGTGAGTATGAGTCTCATTACGATGCCCATAACAGTATGTATGAGTCATAAGGAGTCCCATATCTACTATAACACAGAAGTCCAACTTTCAAAGTTTGACTCTGATAAAATTCCCAATCTACCCACTACTTTATTCAGTTATATCCAGCATTTTCAACACATAAACACCCAAAAACCTATTTCTAAACCCTAGTTAATCCCCATTTTTATGTTTTAACACAAATATCTAAATTATGTAATCAATCTACCCAATATATACATAAATTGTACTCAATTCATGAATACCATAGCATATATTAATCAATTTACTTTGTAATGCCTAAAAAATAAGTTGAAAACTTACTTGGTAAGTGTAGAATGGATGATTTCGACTTTCGGTCATAGTGGACTCAAATTCTAGTTAAAATTCACACTAAGTGACCGATTAGAAGTTATTGGTACTTATATTTAGTTGGGAATAACTTGATTTTGTAGATTGAATTTCAAAATTTTTGGTGAAAAATTTTGGGTGCGAGTTAGGGTTCTCGGGTGGCTTATCGGGTCTAATTTTTCTTTTTAAATCACAGGTCCGGGTAGGGTCATACCAGTGATCTGACCTAGTAAGCTGGGGTACGAGTGGTGCATACGAATTTACCTAGGATTATGGGTTATTTCTTTGACTTGTATTGCCTGAAAGATTACCTTGGATTTGGAATGGATACGACTCTAGGTCACGATTCGTAACTAGACGCTACAACTCATACCGAGGGTCGTATGCATTACAAAACATAATTTTAGATTCTGATTCATTTCGCAGGTCATTACAACTCCTTCTCACGAGTCGTACCTGATGTTTCGTCTTTTGACGGAACATTATGCATAATTTTCTTGGGAAAATTACATGATTTCAAGCAACCTAGGTTGCATTTAATGCTGGATTTTAGTGTTTTAGGGTAAGGAGCTATTTGAAGGAGAAGACTCAGGAAATTAGTAGAAAAACACCACAGGTGGTCAAAATGGTGGACCACCAGTTTTATGGTGGACCACCAAACTGACTACCAGATCTAAAATAGAATTCAGGATTTCAAAAGACCTACTGACGGTCAAAATGGTGGATCACTAGTTTTGTGGTGGGCCACCAACCTGACCATCAGATTAAGGATTTCAGAAGACCTAGTAGTGGTCAAAATGGTGGACCATCAATTTTGCGGTGGACCACCAACCTGACCACAAGATTCAGGAAGAATTCAGGATTTCAAACCACTCCACGATTTTTAAAATGGTGGACCACCAGTTCTGCGGTGGACCACTAATTTGGCCACCAATTTGGATGCATTTTTTTTTAATTTGAATTTCAAATCCTTTTTACCTGGGAACATATAAATACCCAGTTTTAGGTTTTATTAAAGAGATCTTTATCTTCTATGAGAGTTTTTCATACTAGAAAACATATTGTACGCAGTTTTTCTCTGAGATTCATTCTAGAATTATGGATCTGGATTCCATTATCATTTTCTCCATTGAAGATTGAAGAACAATAATTGTGTCTTTTGTAAGTAAATTTTGAATTAATTTATGAATAACACAATGACTTCTTCTCTTTCTGTGAAAGAGATGTGGGGCTAAGCTCTCATAACTAGGGTTATGGGATCCTTGATATGAATAGTTGATCGGGGGTTGTGAATCTAGTAGATTCCCATGATTAATCGTTATTGCATAAATCCTTCTTAACTTTAACGACTTTTCTTGGTTGTAAACTTGTAAAGTGATCCCAAGAACACCACTTGTTTGAATAGAAAAGTGTTTGTTGGGAAAAGAAAGGGTTAACATAAATCTACATGCTTTTACTTTTGGATAGAGGGTAGATGACTTAACCGGATCAACCCATGTGATAATATAGTTAAATAAATAATATGTTCCTTAAGTTTGAAAGAATTAAGGGATAAGCTACTCATTTAGGTTGAGAAACTAATGGGTAAACCATAGAATTCAATTACTCTTGCAATTAGAATTGTTCATTAGGAATTAAAAATAGTTCACAACCCTAGCTGCTTAAGTATCTTGGTAATGATAACTTTAGTTTGATTACTCATACTGAATTACTATTTGAAATACAATCGATATTTGGATTACTTTCTGTGACAAACTTTTTAATGTAGTTGATAAATCAAGATCCCCACTTTATTCTAGAACCCTTGATCAATATTCTAATAACAACCACAATACTTAGTCAGCACAGTATTCCTTATGGGATTTAACATCTAACCCAGTTGGGTTCTATATTTGACTACAAACGCTTACATTTTCTAACAAGAGTTGTAATTTGGGCGTACCATATTTTGGCGCCATTGCTGGGGAATATTATTGTATATTAAGTTTGTGTTTGTTAATTGACCTTTGGTCAAGTTTCCAAAATTTTACCTTTGTTTGTTGTTTTTAATTTGTGAAGGGTAGTTATTGTGTATGCCAAGTACACAAAGATCGGGTGCGCCATTATACCAGTACATCCGGAACTGTAGTTAATTTGAAGAATGACAGACCCTCAGGAAGCTGAAAGACTAGCCACCATGACTAAAGCACAGATTGATCAACAGAATGACGGTCAACCTGCACGTTATCCTAATCCTTATGATGATGATTTGGGGGATGAGGAATCGTTAGATCCTACAAACCCAAGGCGTGCAGATAATGTAGCTGCATCGGTGAACTAGAATGTAATCAGAAATCATCCTTTTAGAGCAAGGCAAGACCGTCAGTCTATGTAGTTTGATCTTAATGATGACGAGGATGAAATGGATAGAGTAGGTGCGACTGGAGATATTATTCCTCCACCTCTAGCACCAGGAGCTAAGTTTAATATTACAAGCACGATGATTCAAATCCTCCATCTGAAGGGGTTGTTTGGTGGACTCCCAGGAGATGATCCTACTATGCATTTGGTAAACTTTGTCACTTTTTCCATATCTTTTGATAACCTTGAGAGTGGGATAGAATGCTATTCGACTATGCTTGTTTCTATTGTCTTTGTCTGGAGAGGCAACACTATGGCTCAATAGATTGACTCTCGATTCTATAACCAACTGGAGATAGTTGAAACAGGCTTTCCTATAAAGGTTCTTTCCACCTTCTAGGAGGGTATAATTGAGAGATTAGATCAGTAACTTTCGACAGCTTCCGATCGAAGCTCTTTATGAGACTTGGGAGAGATTTATAAAGAAGATGTAATTCCCGAATCATAATATGACTGATATTCATTTGATGGAGACTCTCTATAAGGCCTTGAACTCTATTACAAAGCCAGTTGTGGATAATGCTGCAGGAGGATCATTTGTGGATCTCACTTTTCAAGAGGCCTCGAAGATGCTTGATAGGATGACCAAACAAAGTAGAGATTGGCATACTAGGTATTATGTGGTAGCAACACCTACTGTGTCTGGTGGTATAACTATAAAACAATATAAGAAGAAGGAGGAATATGACTAGGACATGGCACACTTGAAGATGCAAATGGATTTGTTGACCAAACATTTATTATTTGGAAAAACTGAGAAAGTGAAGGCTATAGGATCCCAAGGCAGAGCTGACTCTGATTCAAAAGAAGAGGTAAACTATCTAAACAATCAGGTAGTCTTTGAGTCAATATCCTAGGAAACCAACGTCGAAACTAGTACGAAAAGTCTGGCTATAAGGATAGAGATCAAGGGAGTTCAAAGAATAATAATGATAGGAGTGGACTGTATGTACCTCCTGGGAGTCATAATAATGCAACACCAGTTCAAGAAAAATATCCATGGAGGACATGATTGAGAAACTATTAAAGAGAGGTGAGGCAACAAATACTGGGGTGATGATGATGAAGAGTGACTTATCTTCTATGAGACAATTAGTAAATTCTTACTCAACTGCTATCAAATAACTAGAGCAGCAGATGAGCCAATTATTCGCAATATTTAACCCAAGAAAGAGTAGGACTTTGCCAAGTGATACACTCAGAACCCTCAAAATAATGGATCTTGCATGGAAATTACCACACAGAGTGGTAAGGTATTACCAGGCACTTCTGTGGGCAAAGCTGTCATTGAAGAGG
The DNA here is from genome assembly GCF_002878395.1 of Capsicum annuum. Lineage (NCBI taxonomy): Eukaryota > Viridiplantae > Streptophyta > Magnoliopsida > Solanales > Solanaceae > Capsicum > Capsicum annuum. The sequence goes on along the minus strand of NC_061111.1, from coordinate 223,117,553 downwards.
TAATTAAAGAAGATGTCAAGCTTAAAAAAAGTAATCCTGTGGAGTCTAATAAGCAGGATGACATTGATGTTCCTCCTAATCATTAGCTCGTTTATGGATTAGAAAAAGGGAAAGATAAGGAAAAGAAAGCAGTGGTGACTTTTCTACAAAAACTCACCTTTCTTTCCTTATAGATTGAAGAAAAAGACTAACGACACAAAGTTTAGCAAATTTATGGCCATGCTTAAGTAGTTGACAATCAATTTTCCATTTGTAAAGGCATTGGAACAAATGCTCGGGTATGCAAAGTTCATGAAAGACCTTTTCACGAAGAAGCAGATAGTTAGCTATGAGTTGATGGACAATCTCCATCATTGTGGTGCTATCTCCACATTGTCTTTGATGCAAAAGAAGGTAGACCTGGGAGCATTTACCATCCCATACAATATTGGGTTTATTGATTTTGCAAAAGCTCTATATGATTTGGGAGCTAGTATAAACTTGATGCCGTTTGCTGTGTATAAGAAATTGGATTTGGGGTATCTTATTCCCTTAAACATGAGGCTAGTTATGGCAGACAAGTCTATGAAATGGCCCATAGGGATTCTACATAATGTACTTGTAAAGGTTGCTGATTTTATATTTCCTGCTGACTTTGTAATTCTTAATTGCCAAGTGGACTTTGAAGTACTCATAATTTTTGGTAGGCCATTCTTTGCAACTGAGAGAGTGCTAGTTGACCTAGAGTAAAATAAGCTAAAATTTAGGCTCAATGGGAAAGAGCTTAGTTTTGAAGTACAAAAATCCATGAAACAACAAAAGGAGATTAGTGTCTTCTCGATTGTTGATGTATTCTACAAAGATGAGTGAGATGTACCAGTTAAGGATAGGTCTGCTGTAGAGACCATGACTAGTGTGGTTGAACTTAAAAGCAAAAGTGTTAGTGTTTCCAAAGTGGTTGGACTAAGAATAAAGCATTTTCTTGATTTAACAAATAAAGTAAAGAGGTATCAACTAGGTATCTTGATGAATTCTAAGTAGTCAAGATGGCCGAGTATGCCACGATGTTATATCAGGCGCTGCTTGGGAGGAAACCCAAGGTATCTTATTATTCGTATTTGTATTATGTGGTTGACATCAAATCTTTGCACCTATGGTGCCACAGGTATGTTTCTAACTCTCTTGTTTTGGTTTGATGCATTAGGGATAGTGCATGATTTTAAGTTGAGGGTGTATGGGGCTACTTGTGGGTGTTGATGTCTTCTTGGAGTTTTTGTTGTCGTGTCTCTTTACCCCAAAGTCTTGTTCCTAGTAGAGCTGGCATATTTAGGTATATTGTGTTTTGTTTCGTGATGTTTTGTGGTTAACTAGGAGAAAAATAAGTATCTAGGGCAGTTGATATATTTTTGTTGATTTCTGGGACAAATGATAAATACCTCTCCAATTGTCTATTTTGTAACAGTGTGATATGCACATATATGTTACTATTATGAATCTTTTTATGGAATTAGTATTAGGGATACAATGATCATTGCTAAAAATTACATAACCCGATTAGGTAGTAGCTTGTGATATACCTTTGTGCCAAGTTTGTGTGAGATATTACTAAGTTTTTTTGTGTGCTAAATCTAGAACTTGCCCCGTTAGTCTTGCCTAGGTTGTAGGATATTGGTTAGGAAATGATAATAGGCCAATTTTTATATTAGTCCACTTTTAGCCTAAATGGCTTTCCATGTGTGAATAATATCCCTTAATCCCAATTTTGAGCCTGTATGCCTGTTTTTCTTGTAGACCTATCACCTTCCCATTTGTATTATAATGAACCTATTTTGGCCCAGTCCTCCTTGGACATTATGCACTTCAAATTAGGCAAATAGCCTAAGTTGAGGGTAGATATCATAGGGTTGTGCAATGTAAAGTGAGTATGAAGAAAGGTAAAATGAGAGAAAACATTTCAAGGCTGGGTGTGGTAGAAAAAGAATAAGAAAAGAAAAGTTGTGAAAAAGAGAAAATGAAAGACTAAACAACCATACCCATCCTGAAGTTGCTTTAATAAAGAAAGGGAGAAATAAGTTAAAGGTTAATAAGTGAGACTTCAGAAGTTAGTGTATTTCCAAGGAGGCCTAGTAACTTGAAATATCTTTACATATCATACCAGCCCCAAGCCTACGTTACAAGCTGGAGAAAAGTCCTATAGTGATCCTAACTTAACTGTCTAAAATCTTAGGTAATGAAAATAAGGGCAATCTTATGGTATTTCACATATATTGATTGGAACTTCTTTCTGAGAGTGAGTGTCTCTTAACCGTCCCTGCATTGACATGTTGATTTCATATATAAGTGAGGAAGGACTTCTCCATTGTAAGGGCATATGGCTTATATTGCTGGCTACTTACTTGTTTAGGTAGTGTAACTTGTTCATATGCATGGTTATTTTTTGCTAATATGATGCCAAATCTTGATTTCTTTGTGTCACATTGTTGACTTTTATTAATATACACAATTAGGTTTAAAGTGATTGAACTTGGAGTGGGTAATGTGTTTTTAACTAAAATTAATGATTGACTATCATAGGTATCTTATGTTTCTCTTGGTTAAGAATCGCAGTATGGTATTATATAATTGCTTGAGGACAAGCAATTGTTATAAGTTGAGGGTGTTTATGTTCCGGCTTTTGACGGAACATTGTGCATCTTTTTCTTGGGAAAATTGCATATTTTCAAGTAACCAAGGTTGCATATAATGCTGGATTTTAGTCTTTCAGGGTAAGGAGCTAGTTGAAGAAGAAGACTAAGGAAATTAGCAAAAAACACCACTAGTGGTCAAAATGGTGGACCACCAAACTAACAACCAAACCTAAAACAGAATTCAGGATTTCAGAAGACCCAGTGACGGTCAAAATAGTGGACCACCAATTTTGTGGTGGACCACTAACCTGACCACCAGATTTTGGATTTTAGAAGGTTCACTGGTGGTCAAAATGGTGGACCACCAGCCTGACCCCCAGATTCAGGCAGAATTCAGGATTTCAGAACACTCACCGACAGTCAAAATAGTGGAGCACCAGTTTTACGGTGGGCCACCAATTTGGATACATTTTTTTTTTGAATTTGAATTTTAAATCCTTTTTACCAGGGAATATATAAATACCCAGTTTTTGGTTTTATTAAATAGATCTTTATCTTCTATGAGAGTTTTCCATACTAGAAAACATATTGTACGTAGTTTTTCTCTGAGATTCATTCTAGAATTGTGGATCTAGATTCCATTATCATTTTCTCCATTCAAGATTGAATAACAATAATTGTGACTTTTGTAAGTAAATTTTGAATTAATTTATGAATAACACAATGACTTCTTCTCTTTCTGTGATGGAGATGTGGGGATAAGCACCTATAATTAGGGTTATGGGAGCCTTGATGTGAATAGTTGATTGGGGGTTGTGAATCTAGTAGATTTCCATGATTAATTGATATTGCATAAACCCTTCTTAACTTTAACAATTTTTTTTGGTTGCAAACTTGAAATGTGATCCCAAGAACAACACTTGTTTGAATAGAAAAGTGTTTGCTGGGAAAAGAAAGGGTTTACATAAATCTAAAGGTTTTAACTTTTGGATAGAGAGTAGATTCCTTAACCGGATCAACCCATGTTAGAATGTAGTTCAATAAATAATATGTTCCTTAATTTTGAAAGAATTAAGGGATAAGCTACTCATTTAGTTTGAGAAACTAATCGGTAAACCATAGAATTCAATTACTCTTGCAATTAGAATTGTTTATTGGGAATTCAAAATAGTTCACAACCCTAGCTGCTTAAGCATCTTGGTAACCATAACTCTAGTTTGACTACTCATACTGAATTACTATTTGCAATACAATCGATATTTGGATTACTTTTTGTGACAAATATTTGAATCCAGTTGATAAATCAAAACACTCACTTTATTCTGGAACCCTTGATCAATAGTCTAATAACAACCACAATACTTAGTGACAACATTATTCCCTATTGGATTTGACAGCCAACCCAGTTGTGTTCTATATTTGACAATGACCGCTTACACTTTCTAGCAAGAGTTGTAATTTGGGCATATCGGTACCGTATAGATAAGACTTTTAAAGAGTCTGTATGATATTCTTTTATCTTCTCGGGATTCTAGCTACATTCATTTAGTCCTACACATTGAACAAACACATTACCATATAAATTAAATAAGCAGAAAATCATGGGTCGCCTCCCATACAATGCTTGATTTATCGTCACCGCACGATGCAGTTTCCTTGATTACTCAGACTTCATCAAGGTCAATATCATCTATCTCGTTCAATTCTTCCGTATTTTCTATAAAATGCTTTACTATGTGTCCATTTACCTTGAATGGATTCGGTCCAACCTTTATTATTTCTAATGCGCTACAGGGATACACTCTTGTCACAGTGAATGGACCATGCCACCTAGACTTTAGCTTTCCAGGAAACAAATAAAGTCAAGAATTGTACAGTAACACTTGGTTACTTTTTCAAATAACCTTTTCTCAATCTTTCTGGCATAATATAACTTCATCTTTTCATTGTAAGGTGCTGAAATTTTGTATGCCTAGAGCCGGAATTCATTCAACTCATTTATGCTATTCATCCTAGATTTGGCTGCATCTTTCCACTCTAAATTCAGCTTTTTCAATGCTAATAGTGCCTTATGGTCAAGCTCAATTGGTAAATGGCAAGTTTTTCCATACACAAGATGATAGGGTAAAGAACCTATTAGGGATTTGTAAGCTATATGGTAAGCCCATAATGCATCATCTAACATTCTTGCCCAGTCAGTCCGATTATTATTTTCATTCTTCGCTTGTATTGACTTGATTTCTTTATTGGATACTTCAGCTTGTCCACTAGTCTGCAGATGATATGGTGTTACCACCTTGTGATTTACTCCATATTTTGCAAGCAGACTCTTGAATAAATGATTACAAAAATGTGACCCTCCATCATTAATAATATCACGTGGCATAGCAAATCATGAAAAGATATTCTTTCTCAAAAATGATGTGACACTCCTTACTTTATTGTTAGGAAGTGCAATTGCTTCCACCCACTTTTACACATAGTCAACAGATACAAGTATGTACTTCATGCCACACGAACTCAAAAAAGGGCCCATGAAATTTATGCCCCTTATATCAAACACTTCAAATTGTAAGATATGGGCCATAAGTAGTTCATGTCTTCTTGTAATAATACCTTTTCATTGGCATTTATCGCAAGTAGATGCATAGTCATGAGCGTCTTTGTATATGGTAGGCTAATGGTATTGCATTGCAAGATTTTATGAGCAGTGTAGGACCCTTAATGATGACCCTCAATGGGTAATGAATGAAACGCCTCAAGAATGTCCATCATCTCTACCTCGGGTATGCATCTACAAATGATTTCATCTGCACAAATCTAAAATAGATAAGGTTCATCCCAAAAAAAATTTCTTACCTCATGCATGAACTTCTTTCTTTGCTGATATGAAAGATCTTGTGAGACTAGATCACTTTCTAAGTAATTTATAAAGTTTTCAAACCATGGAATCAAATCTTAGGAAGTTGCCAATATCTACTCGTCTAGAAAGCTATCATCAATCTCCAAACCCTTAGCAATCTTCTACATATCTTCCTCCTCTAACCTAGACAAATGGTCTACAACTTGATCTCTATGCCCTTTCTATCCTTTACCTCTAAAACAAATTCTTACAACAGCAGCACCCACCAAATGAGACTTGGATTTTCATCCTTTTTATCCATTAAGTACCTCAATGCTGCATGATCAGTGAGCATAATCACCTTTGTCCCAATCAAGTAAGATCTAAACTTTTCAAAAGCAAAAACCACTGCCAATAACTCTTGCTCCATCACGGTATAGTTCTTTTGAGCAGGGTTTAGTGCCTTATTAGCATAGTACATAGGATGAAGGATCTTCTCTTTCCTTTGTCCTGGTATAGCCCCTAAGGCCAATCCGTTGGCATCATATATAATTTTGAAAGATAAAAACCAATCTGGAGACATAATGATTGGAGTAGATACCAACTTCTCTTTTAAGTTTTTGAAAGCCTTCTTAAATGCCTCATAAAAATCAAACTTTACTTCTTTCTTGAGAATCTTGCAAAGTGGACTAGTAATATTCAAGAAATCCTTGATAAATCATCTATAAAAACTTGCATGTACTAGAAAAGTCCAAATTCCCTTTACAAAAATTGGATAAGGTAATCTTTCAATCACCTTCACTTTTGTGCAGTCAACCTCTATGCCTCTCTGAATTTTGTGCCCAAGCATAATTCCTTCTATAACCATGAAATGACACTTTTCCTAATTAAGTACCAAATTTCATTCTTCACACCACTATAGAGCTTTTGCCAAGTGTTTAAGCATTTATCAAAAGAGTCCCCCACAATCGAAAAGTCATTCGTAAAACTCCAATGGTATCTTCCACCATATCAGAAAAATGGACATCAAACATCTCTGAAACATGGTTGGGGCATTGAAGAGCCCAAATGGCATTCATTTGAATGTAGAGGTCTCATAAGGATAGGTAAAGTTGGTCTACTCTTGGTCTTCTAGTGCAATAATGATTTGATTGTAATTAGAGTACCCATAAAGAAAATAGTACCATCCTCTTCTTACTAACCGATTCAACATCTGATCCATGATCGATATCGAAAAGTGGTCCTTCTAAGTCCAAGCATTCAACTTTCTACAATCCATCCATACTCTCTATTTAGTGACTTGTCTCCAAGGCACTAACTCATCTTTCTCATTATGTACAATAGTTATTCTTCCCTTCTTTGGAATGCATTGAACCGAGATAACCCACTTGCTATCTGCAATGGGAAATACCACATCAATATTTAACCACTTGATGATTTCTTTCTTAGCCACTTCTTGAATAGGAGTATTAAATCAACGTTGTGTTTAATAGATGGAACATAATCCGGTTCAAGACTGATTTTATGAGTGCATAAACCAGGTGGAATACTAACAATATCTGCATTGGACCATTCAATTGCCCTTTTAAAATTTTACAATACTGACAATAATACTTCAAATTTTGACTATCTCAGATGAGCTGCAATAATAACTGGTAAGGTATTGTTGGCCCCTAAAAATTCATATTTTAAGTGAGATGGAAGGGCTTTCAACTCTAACACCAGTGGTTCTTTAATAGATAGACGAGCTGGTAGAGTAGTTTTATTTTCCAAATCTAAATCAAGCTTCTTTGGTGCATATCTATAACCATTCTCTTGCAGTGCACCTACTAGCTCCTCATACTTCTTAATACCTTTAGAATCAAAATTCATGATCATAGCTACAAAAGCCTTAACACCTAATCTTTCTTGAATACGAACAACTGTATCATAACCATAATATCACAAAGTCACTAAATCAATATTATGGAATGAATCTACCTCTTCATCATACACATCAATCACAAACACCACTCTGAATTCCTTAGGCTACTTCATAGATTTGCATACATTAAATGTCATTTGTTCGCCATTGAGTCTCAGCATCCGATGTCCTTTCTCCAAATCAATCAACGCCCTACCTGTAGCCAAAACTGGTCTTCCCAAGATAATAGGGACTTTAAAGTCCACCTCACAGTCTAATAGAACAAAATTAGCAGGAAATATAAAACAAGACACTTTTACTAAAACATAATAAAGGATACCAATAAGCTTTTTTACTATTATGTTAGCCATAACTAGTCTCATAGTGGTTGATTTGGGAGCTCCAAACCCTAACTTCTTAAATACGGCCTAGGGCATGAGATTGATTCTATCCCCCAAATTGCATAGTGCTCGAGTGAAGTTGAAAGACCTAATTGTACATGGTATTATTAAAGTGCCAGGGTCCTTCTTGTTCTCTACCAGAGATCTAGTTTCCACAGAACTATAATGATCAATATTATCTATTGGCTCATAGCTAACTAACCTCTTCTTGGTGATCAAATCTTTCATGAATTTTGCATAACCTGGCATCTGCTCTAATGCCTCTACAAGTGGTATTTTGATAGTTAATTCTTTTAGCGTAGGTAAAAAATTCTAATACTTACCTTTTTGTTGTTTTCCTTTTAGTCTTTGTGAATAGGGAAGACGTGGTCTTGGAATGGGTTTCAGCACAAGTTCTGGAATCTTTTCTTTTTCTTTATTTTACTTGCTGTTGCTCCTATATTAATTGAATTTTTCTATCTTTTCTGCTCATCAACTATAGGTATATGTGGATATGTAGTAACCTTACCACTCCAAGTGGTAATGGTATGGCATTGATTATTATTTCTGGGATTTACCACTGTATTGCTTGGAAGAGTGCCAGGCTGACTCTGATTTACTATGGCTAATATCTAACCAAATTATTGCTCCAACTGCTTGATTGATGTAGAATTTGACTCAAATTTCTGGTTTGATTACGATAGATCGACTTTGATATCCTTTAAGAAGTTTTCTTAACATTCTTGCCCTTTGACCAGCTTTTCCAGGAGTGTCTCTATTGTGGACTCTGTATCTCAACTTCCTGGTGGAATATACATGTCACTCTTCTCCTTATAGAAATCCTTACACCACTAATCTCCATCTCTATCTCGTTATCTTTTATTATAATAGTTCTAGCCTTACTTTCACTGCCCTTGAGCTAAAAAATCTGCTAACCTATGATCAAGGAAATTAGCCTCTTCTTTGGATTCAATTTCAAATAGTTTGGATGTTTTCCCCTGTGTAGCAACTACTTTCACGTTCTTAACACTCATTGAAGTAAACTATTTTGTCTGCAACTAGATATCTATATATAGCTATGCAATTTCTTGAGCGACCATGTCAATTGCTACTCTATACGTATTTGATGCCCCAAAGGAATATGTACCACCACTATATGCCAAATCTCGAGTATGCCATCCTTTGTTGGTAACTCCAATATCATCAAGAATTTTGTTTGTAGCTTCCCAATGAAGTCGTATGAATGCTCTTCCTAAAATTGTATCTATCATAGCTCTTTAACTTTTATTCAATGATCTGTAGAAGAACCCAAACAAGTGAGATCCTCTAATTTTGTGATTTGGTACCATGCTCATCTTCTTCTTGAACCTTCTTCTTGAATCAAAACCATGCCTCATACATGGACTCTGTAGGTAGTTGTCTGGAATTATATATTTCGTCCTTCAATTTCAACATCCTTGAAAGAGGGAAAAATCTATTCAAAAATTGTGTCTTCAACTCATGCCAAGTAGTGATGATCCTCTAGGAAGTTCTCCTAGCCATAAAGGTTCTTCTCCCATCAAAGAAAATGGGATCAACCTCAATCATAATAGCTCCTGATTAACCCCTAGAATATTATAGTTTGTGCAGATCCCAACAAAATTTATAAGATGTAAGTTTGCGTCATCCTTAGCTGCACAAGAAAATACACCCTTCAGATTCAATAATTAAATCATAGCACTAGTAATATCAAACATCACATTAGGGTTTAATTCTGGAGGAACAATGGATCCCGATTCTACCGGCTCAACATAGCCAAATCTTTATTATTTTCATCATTATATGGGTCTATGTGCTGATAAGCCCGCATAAATGGATCTCTTCCTCATTGAACTTGATGATCAATAACCTATCTAAGCCTGACTAACCCATGTTGCTGAGCTACGCCTACCTCTATAGCAACTCTAGCTTGTTCGGCTTCTCTGTATTCTTTCTCCAATAGTTGTTGTGTCTGTAAGTCTACAATATGTTGCGGATCAACTGGACCACGTGGGAGTGAAACATTTTTATCCACAGGTAGGGGATCTTGAACCCCCTCATTAACTTTTTCTGCTATCCATCTTGGTGTTTGAAGGATTCTCTTAGGTTCTGGATCAAATAGGAGTAAGGGACTGCCTCTACTCCTAGTGCCTGGTATTCACTGACATATTCCCAATTAAAAATAGAAAATTAAAAAAAAACTCATGAACTTCGCTAATTTAATTCATAGTTCAAACTGTTATTCCCCAATAATGGCGCCAAAATTTGATGTCACCCAAAAGTACACCTCCAATAGAAGTATAATATGGTCGATTGCAAATATAGTAACCCAACAAGGTTGAGGTCGATCCCATAGGGAAGACGTGATCAATTACTAGCCTTGATGTAATCCACGAGTAGTACAAGAAAGTAAATAGGGGGATTTTATTGTTAGTAGAAAATGATAACCAACTTTTGTGTATTGTTTAGTTGAAATCAATATAAGACAAATGCTAGGAATTTGTTCCCCCTAGCTTCTCTACTACTTAAATTTATCATATTCCACCCAATTATTCTATTGTTCTGCAGGAAAAGACTATAAGTTAGGTATTATCTGGAAGATAAATTTCACCCTTTGACTTGGTTATTATCTTAGAGTCTTGCCTTTTTTCTTAGTTATGTCCCAGTCATACTTGGTTATCATACAACTATCTTAATCCTTACCACCCAATCACACGTTTCTTTCTTATTGAATGGATGCAAATATAGGCTATCTCAAGTGTCTGCAACTATTTGAGGCTAATTATTACAAAGGAGAATTAAGATACATACAGAAACCCTAGAATAATTAAATCTCACACGTCCTCTACGTAGCTAATCCGCTAGGGTTTCCACAACCCTAGTTAAGGAGATTTATTGCTTATGTTTGCACAAGAAATCATGATTAACAATGAAGCATACATAAAATTAATTTCACAAGAAGAGGATGAACAAACTCCAAAGTCTTTAATTGAATAAAACCTTAAAATCTCAAAAATAATGTAGTAATAAGTAACTGCATGCAAATTAATGTCACAACACGTAACTAATAAAATTCAAACCCTAGAGTATTTATAGTATCTCAAAATAACATAAAAATTCTATTAAAAATGGGAAAGGTAAAGTTATGTTGGCGGTCGGTACAACTCAGTCTTTACTCATATCCTCAGCTTACGAGTCATACCCTACCTTGCTTAACCATTCCAGTGTCTAATCCTTCCATGTTATCAATTCTCTATTCAGCTTACATCTTTGGCTTATGATCCTTAACTACGTGTACGACTCATATCCTTGATCTGTATCCACCTAGGACTTCACTCTTTTAGGTATTGATCATTGGTTTGTATACAACTTTGCTATATAAGTCATACTCAGACTTTTGATTCGTATCCTTTTGATACTTCAATTCCTAAATAGTGGCTTGGATTTAGATATACTTATCATTTAAGTATGCGACTCATACCCTAGTTTATGACTGGATACTTGAGTCCTATCTTTTCCATACATGGTTTTCTTATTTGGGTTTTGGTTTTTTTCCTCATATGATTCAGCATACGAGTTGTAAGGAATGGTTACGACTCAAAAGCAGACTCGCATACTAAGTAGAGTTTTTTTTTCCATTTTTTTCTCCTACTTTCATCCAAATAATGTTATAAACCCCTTTTACCAACAATTCACACCAAAGTGTATCATATATAATAAAACACCCTAAGTTCATTCATAAATTCATGGTTTTAAGCATCAAAAGTGTCATGTCTCTATGCCACATCATGACCTAGGTTTTAGGGTAGATTCAGTGGGAGCTGTCGTAGTTCCCAACCCAAAGATAGCAGTTTTGAGAGTAGGTATCCTTTGCATCTATCTTATCAGTCTTAGAGTCAACCAAGTTAACCTGTTCAAGTAGCATTTTATATTACTGATGGAGGTCTGTCTAGTGCTAATGATCTCTCTAGTAATAGTGGTTAGTTTTTGAAAGGTTCATCTTCTGGTTATTCAAGTCATGGTGGTTACTCTAGGTAAGCTAAATCCATTGGTTCTAGTCAGCTCATGTTTTTGTTTTACTTGTGGACTCTCTGGTCATAATTTATGAGATTTCCCTGGTCATAGGGTAATTATTCTTTCAACTCAGAGTGTTGCCCCTATTAGGGTAGTTCACCCCTCAGCTAAAGGTGCTTTTGTTAGTTACTGGGGAGGTTTAAAGGATACTCAAAAAGATTGTCATATAGACAGGATAAGAGGTTGGTTAGGTGCTTTCCAGGTGGCGGGCATGGTTAGCTATATGCTGTACCTACTAGATCCGAGGTTGAGACTTAGAATATTATGTTATAGGTACAATTTTAGTATGCCACCAGTTGACCCTTACTTTATTTGATCTAGGATCAAATTATTCTTATATTTCTGCTTATTATACACCATGATCAGAGTTGTCTTGTGATTAATTATCTATTTCATTGTCCATATCTAATCCTATGGGTGATTATTTAGTAGTGGATCGAGTTTTCAAATCATGTGTTATGACTATTAGTGATGTTGACATTTATTTTGATCTTATTATTCTGGGCATGGTGGATTTGATGTAATTCTAGGTATAGACTGTTTATTCCACTATCATATGGTCATGGATTGTTCTGCCAAGACCGTTACCTTAGCCATGCCCGACATACCCTAGTTTATAGAAGAGAGTTGTAGTTGCAAACTAGTGGAGATTATTTCTTATGTTCATGCTAAGAGGCTTATTTTAAGGGGTTGTGAGACTTTTCTCGTTTATATTTGTGATACTAGTGTGGAGATTCTGTTTCTTGACTCTATTATTGTTATTTGTAAGTTTCCTAATGTGTTTCCTATCGAACTGCCTAGTGTTCCTCCTATACATGAGATTGAGTTTGCTATTGATCTCGAGCCTCTCACCCAACCTATTTTTATGGCACTTTATTGTATGGCCCCTGCCAAGCTTAAGGAATTGAATTCATAACTTTATGATCTTCTTGTTAAGGGTTTTATTAGACCATGTATATCAACTTGAGGAGCTCCTGTATTGTTTGTGAAGAAGGAAGATGGCTCCTTGCGTATGTGTATTGATTATAGGCAGCTTAATAACATGATGATGAAGAACCATTATACTATATCTTACATTGATGATTTGTTTGGCCAGCTTCAGAATGGTAGTATTCTGTAAGATTGATTTGATATTTGGTTACATTAGGTTAGGATTCAAGCTGAGAATATCCCAAAGATAGCTTTTAGGGCCTGTTATAGTCATTATAAGTTCCTTATGATGTCATTTGACTTGACTAATTCCCTAGCCCCATTCATAGATTTGATGAACTGAGGTACAGAAGAGCATACACGGTATTTAATGATTGTGCTCCAAACTTTAAGAGATCATGTGTTTTTTACCAAGTTTTCTAAGTGTAAGTTTTGTCTTGATTCGGTGACATTCCTTAGACATATGGTGTCTAAGGATGGGATTATGGTAGAACCAGCTAAGATTGAGGTGATTTGTGATTGGGATAGACCTATATCTCTGACTGAGGTTCATAGATCCATTGGTTTGGCCTTTTATTATAGATGCTTTATTGAGCATTTTGCTACTATTATAGCCCCTATGACTAGATTGACTTGGAAGGAGCTTCCTTTCTGATGGTCCGAGGAGTGGGAGTCGAGCTTTAGAAAGCCTAAGAATTCCTTACTTCAGCTCCTATATTATCTCTTTTTGTTGATGGTAAGGGGTTCACCATGTTTTGTGATGCTTCTGGTATTGGTCTAGGTTGTGTTTTAATGTAGTAGGGTTGTGTTATTGCTTGTGCTTTTAGAAAACTTAAGGTGCATGAGCGCAACTACCCCATTCATGATTTAGAGTTGGCGGTGGTAGTTTCTGTGCTTAAGATTTGGAGGGATTATCTTTATGGTGTGCACTGTGAGATTTTCACCGTTCATCATAGTCTTCACCATCTTATTACGCCGAGAGAGCTTAATTCTAGACAACGTAAATGAATAATGTTTCTTAAGGTCTATGATATTTTGATCTTGTATCATTTGGGTAAGGCAACTATGGTAGCGGATGCCTTAAGTTGGGAGGTAGTGAGTATGGGTAGCTTGTCTTGTATTTTAATTTCTCAGAGGCCGTTGGCACGGGACATTCAGTCCCTAGCTAACTTGATGGTTTGCCTTAATACTTTAGATCTTAGGAGGATTTTTCCTAGTGTAGAGGTAAGATCCTTGCAATTTGTGAAGATTCTAGATCATTAGTTTGAGAATAGTAAGCTTCGCTTCCTTCATGATCAAGTGTTAAGTGGTGAGTCTAAGGGGAACAACATAGATTTTGAGGGTGTTTTGAGATTAGATGGCCACATTTATGTTTCATAGATCGATGACATAATTTAATTGATTTTGTATGAGGCTCACAGCTCTAGATATTCCATTCATCCCAGCACATCGAAGATGTATAGAGATTTGAGATAGCATTATTAGTGGAGTGATATGAAGAGAGATGTGGCATACTTTGTAGCTTGTTGCCTATGTTGTAGCAGCTAAAGGCCAAGCATTACTGACCAGGTGGGTTGGCTTAGAGGTCGGCCATTCCCTAGTAGAAATGGCAACAAATTACCATGGATTTTATTAGTCGTTTGCCTCTTACATCCCAAGGTTTCTATGGTATTTGTGTCATTTTAGACTATTTGATCCAGTCCATCTATTTCATTCCTATTAAGATGTTCTTCGATGCTTAGAGATTAGCCCATATTTATGTTTGGGAGATAGTCAGTTTGCATGAAGTGCCTATCTTTATCATTTCAGATTATAGTTCTATGTTCACTTCTAGATTTTTAAGGGCTTTTTAGGATGATTTAGGTACTCAGGTGGATCTTAGTACAACCTTTTATCTGTAGATAGATAGCCAGTACAAACGGACTATTTAGGTCCTTGAGGATATGCCCTGAGTCTATTTTATGGATTTTATAGGCTAGTGAGAGCAGTACTTAGCCTTGGCAGAGTTCGTGTATAGTAATATCTATAATTCAATTATTGAGATGGCTCCTTTTATGGCTTTGTATGGTAGGATACATCATTCTTTAGTTGGATAGTTTGAGACTCTGAGTTAGGCCCCGTGGTACTAATTTACTTTGGTAGATTTTGGATAAAGTCAGGGTGATTCAGGATAGGTTGAGAGTAGCTCAGAGTAGGAAGAAGGCCTATGTAGACGTAGGCTTCGTGCCTTAAGATTTTTAGTTGGTGATCATGTATTCCTCTGTATATTTCCCATGAAGGGTATGCTGAGGTTCAAGAGAAAGGGCAAGCTCAGTCCTAGATATATTGAACCTTTTGAGATTCTTCACGAAGTTGGTGAAGTGTCCTATGAGTTAGCTTTACCTCTATATTTTGACATTGTCCATCCAGTTTGCTTTGAGATTCTTCACGAAGCTCAGTCTCTATGTTTGCAGTGATACATTCCTGATATATCTCATGAGCTTAGATGAGACTGAGTCTAGTTGGATGAGCATTTGACCTTTATTGAGGAGTCGAGGCTCATTTTTGCTAGTGATGTGAGGTGGTTACGTACTAGAGATATTCATGTAGTTAAGGTTCAGTGAAGGCACCGTCCTTTAGAGGAGGCCACTTAGGAGTTTGAGAGAGATATATGGGCCCAATATCCTTACTTGTTCAAGACTTCATATATATCCTAATCTTCAACCTTCGGGGATAAGAGCTCCTTTAGTAGTGGATATTGTAATGACCCTTTAGGTGAATTGCCATATTTCTACTTATTTTTGCTATTATATCTTTTTGATAGCTTCCCCAAGTCATTTATGACTTGCTAGGATTGGTAGTTTGATTATTGAGCCGTTCGTTTGGCTTTTTGAGCCAATTCTCTATTTAGAAGTCTCTGTTGGTTCCAAATGGCCAATAGGAGAAAATTTCAGTAAAAAAAATCTTGAATACAAATTCTTACTATACTAGCAGCTCCAGAATATCAATTTTACGCTAGGTAGACCTTTGGTTAGAGTCCCAAGGCACCTGGGCTCATTTCAACATTTTGGTCGAAAAGTTCCAAAAATGAAATATAGGTGTGGAACCCACATTTTGTTGAAATGACCTCTGATGGAAAATGCGAGTGCACCATTGAGTCTGGAACATTGATTTTAGTGTGGTTACATAGTTTGTTTATGTGTATAGGGTTACAAATGAATCTTGAGGGCTTGACGAGATTTCCAAGTTTTAGTGAAAAAGGATGCCACCACGATTGCTATCCTTGGGTCACGATCACGGTGATGTAATTTCATATAGGTGTCATGATTGAGACAAGTTGTGCAGACCATAAGATGCTACGATCGCATACCTACAGGTCGTGTTAGTGACTTCTGAGGAGGTGGATTGGATTTAAAAGAGCCCCTTAGTTTGCAATTTTGCTTATTTTCACTCATGTTTTGAAGGCCAAAAACCCTAGAATAGTAAGTTAACTTAAAATTAATGATTGTTGATGATTTGGAAACTTGGGTAACATTTATTTTCGTGATTATCATCCAATTTAAGGTAAGAATTCACCCTTTTCTTGTTGAAATTATTGATCATTGCTTAGAACCCCAAAATCCTTAGGGCTTGATTTTAGCACTAGTTTAGCTTGGTTTTCACCCAGTTTGAGGGTAATGATTTCTTGATCTTGTATGAATGTTTGGTTGGTTTTGGAAATGCAATTATCATAAATGGGATCCACATGGGGTTTTGATGTCATTTTTGGACCCGAAGCACAATGTTGCGAATTGTACAATATGGATAACATTATTCTCATATTGATGAGTACAATGTGTTTTTGATAACTTGGCATCTTGAGGACATTTATCGAAAGGGAAAATGATAGTTTAGTGGTTCATTGTGCTTTCTTCGGCATCGAGGTAGGCTAGATTCATTCCTTGTTAGATTCAGCTATCTCATTGTGTTCTTATGATATTATGTTAGATTTGGGATGGGTTTAGCTATTGGAATGATGAAATGCAAGACTTGGGATAATTGGATTGTTTAGGCCATATTGTAACTATAGAGTTGAAATACTTAGCTTGTTGCCTCGAAACTTGGTGCATTAGACTTCATTACTTATGTTTAGCACGAGAATGCCATAGTTTTCTCTAAAATAAGTGAAATGCTCTAGTTAATCATGCTTAGGGTAAGTTTGGCCATACTTGCCTACACTAATAAAGTTTGTTTTAGTTCCATTGGACTTAGTTAAAGTGCATGGGTAGAACCTTTATCTTAGGACTAATTGTGGCTTGCTATACATCTAAGAGTGGATTTGGATACCTTAGCCGAGTTTAGTGTATTAATTGACCTAAAATGTATTTTATGCTCTTTGACGCACCGTACCTTAAGTCAAGATCTTGATAGATCTCTTGAAATCCTTTGTATACTGGTTATATGCCTAGAGAATACCCTTTTAGAGGCAATATTAAAGAACCTGTGCATTTGTTGGATATTATGAATGACATTAGAAATAAGGCCTAACGATTATGCCATATGTATGATATATTAGTTAATCTTATGTCGTACTAGTGATTATGCTATTGTTTTGGCTATTGATTGGGCTACCAAATATACTATTGAATGATCCCTTGACTATGATATTGTCTAAGCCATAAATTGTGTTATTGACTATGTTATGAATAAGTTATAGATTATGCCATGGATTAGCTATAGCTCAAGCAATTGATAAACTATTTTTTATGTTAATTACAGGCCACTAAATATGCTATTAATAAGTCATTACTCATGATATTGCTTATGACTATGATCATGATATGAAATTATGCTAGAAAACATTCCTAATGATTTTAATAGAAATTGTACCATGAATCATGTTAGAAGTCATGCTTATTGATTATAAGGGATATTAAGCTATTAGTTGTGCTTGAAATCATGATGTTTGATTACATGGATATTCATGCTATTCATTTTTCCATTGATTGTGATGATATATTGATACCCGACAAAGCCAGAGGATATAATGATGATATATTTATACCCGACAAGGCCAGAGGTTATTGTGATGATATATTAATACCCGGTAAGGCCGGAGGATACTATGTTGATATTGATACTCGGTAAGGCCGGAGGACACTATGATGATATTGATGCTCGACAAAGCCGGAGGATACTATGATAATATTGATACCGGACAAGGTCGGAGGACACTATGATTAAATAAATGCCCAGCAAGGCTAGAGGTTACTATGATGATATTGATGCCCGACAAGGCCTGAGGATATAATGATGATACTAATACCCGGCAAGGATGGAGGGAACTATGATGATATTGATGCCCAACAAGTCCAGAGGATACTATGATGATGTTGATACCCGACAAGACCGGAGGATGATTATGATGATGAATTGATACCTGGCAAGGACGGAGGATGAATATATTGATATGACTATGTCTACATCTATTAGGTCGAGTCCGACTAGCCCTATGTATGGAAATTATATTCTTACATATATATATATATACTTTTATGTAATTTAGGTATTAAGATATTAGGGATATTCGTTGTAGCCCGAAAGTGATACTAATAAGATTGAGAAAATCTTCTAGATTATACATGCATCAGATGTTAAAAGTGAGGAGTTTTCTGCCTACCAATTGAAAGATGTGTCATACTAGTGATATGAAGTTTAGGAATAGTCCTGGGGAAGTGATGTTGACTCTGCATTGTGGAATGTTTATAAAGTGGTATAGTTGATGATTTGTGCTAAATGAGTATTAGTGGTGGATATTTGCTTATGTGGATAATAATGGCTATTTTATAAATGAGTTTTAGTTGATAATGATTATTATTAATAAATGATGTTTGGTAATAAATGATGCTAGTGATGATTGATGGTTATCTAACAAATGATCATTAATGGCTATATGGTAAATAATTGTTGAATGATGATTAGAGGTTATATGATGACTAATAGTCAAATGGATTAGTTAATATGAGATGGTTAATTAGTAAATGGTGACTAGTGTATATTGATTCTAAGATTGTTAAATGATGATGGTATTATGGAACTAAAGTACATTGTCTAATGTTGGTGAATTATGAAATGTTGGTAAATGACCAATTGATGATAATTTTGGACTAATGGCTATATGATGATAAAAGTTATCTATAATTTTGGTTGGTTTCTTTATTCTTCTCTTGAGTGTACTCTCCAATCACATGGGAGGCTGTGATGAGTTCTTTACTTTTTTGCACTAACTGGTGTATGGAGCGAATTTTGTAGTTGTGGTTGCTTATGTTAATGTTTTATGATACATTATTATACCAAATTGTTAGCTAATTATGATCGAATGTTGATTGACATGTGTTAATTTATTATTTTATATTGTTATTCTAGTTTAATTGGTTATTATGTACAGTGATGTTGGAGATGATGTTGATAGTAACTGTTGAGGATGTTGGTGTTACTGATTCTCTGTCTTATGAGGAAGTCCCTATTAAGATATTCAATGGGCAAGTTCTTAGATTAAGGACCAAGAATGTATCTTTCGTGAAGGTTCTTTGGAGAAACCAAATGGTAAAAAAGGCTATATGGGAAACTAAGGAAGATATGAAGGCTAAAATCCATTCTTGTTCCCCGGGTTGGATGAAAGTGCCTAAGGTATGAGTTTTATTTTCCACTTTTCATTTTCCTAGTTTGTCATTTGATTATAGTGTATTCTTGATACTCTCGGGGTAATAACATCCTAACTCATCATTCGGGGATGAATGATTCTAAGGGGGGATAATGTAAGACCCTTACAATTTCCATCACCTTATTTTAGGCCTTCCCATGTTCGTAATGTCAATATTTGACTTGAATTATGTTTAGGGATGTTAAAAGACCGATTTGGGAAAGTTTTGGAATTTTTGGAAAAGTTTCAGGTTTATTTTTGAAATTCGAGGCAATGAGCCTCCGCGTTATCATCGTGTCACGGAAGATAACCTCCACGATATTGGCATTCCATACTAAGGTGTAATTTTTATCTAGTCTTGTATTTTTACTTTAGGGTGAGGGACTTTTGGTATTTTCATCTTTTCCACGACTTTTAAACATAAAATAGTCCTATTCCCATCAGTTTCAAAGATCAAATCCCCATATTTTACTCTAAAATACAAAACTCAAGAACATTCAAGGGTTTTAATGTGCATACATCATTCGGGCTCCAAACTTCAAATTGATTACAAATTCTTGTGTGTTTCAGGCATGTTTCTCTTTCCCAAACTTTAATTTTATATTGTGGCATTAATTTAATAGATTTTTATTTGATTTAAATTGTGGTTTTGAAATTGGGTTTAGAGGTTTTGGTTGTTATTGATTGAATTACTTTTCTCATGACTTAATTAATTATCCATGCTTTAAATTGGTGTTTTTGGGACTAAATTGGTACTTTAATTAAATTGTTCGAATAGGGAGCATGGGCTTCTCCAAATTGGATGAATTTTTGTCTAGAATTGCATGAACCTTAATCCTCTTTTGTTAATTTGATTTTTAACTAAGGAAAATTCCAAGGTTCAACTTTCTTTTAAACTCAATGCATCGCATTAGTTGATAAATGGTTATTTAAATAGATTTGGATGGCCAATGTGACCATGGTTAGGATTTTAATAAAACTTGGGAGTCCATGTGGTTATGTGAATTAATTGGCATGTGTGATTTAGCTTAAGGTGTATTTCTATTATGATACCAAGTGGTAAATTCCTTAATAAATAACTCCTGGGTTACTGGTCAATTGTATGTGCAAACTATTCTAATTTGGGCTTAAGGGGGGTTGTGTAGCTCATCGTGGAAGGTAGAAGTCTAGAGGGACTGATACTGGAAACCATGTTTGCCGGCGTGGGGGTCTTTATTACCATGTGCATAGTTCACACATTATATATATGTATTGGAATAGTTGGAGCCTTGGTGTCTTTGTCCCTTTGTTGGATTTTCCTAGTTTATGCAACTAACACGTGCGGCGACCCTTTCAGCTAGGAGAGCTGAACCCATGTAGCCTGTGGGTGCCTTATAGGCGGTCAGAGCTACACAATATGGGAAAATAGTTTTAAATATCACGCTTAAAGCTTATTCCCTATCCCGACATCTTATATATATGTTTATACAATGTTTGCATATTGTTTAGTTTGGTTTTGGACATGGCAATATTCTATCCCTATCCTGAGTTATATGCCTGTGGTTATCCCACTGACCATCCTACGATGCTACATTGATTTATAATGTAGGATCCGAAGATACTTCTTTTACCCCCTGTGTAGACTTAAGTGGATTAGCTGTTCATTGAGTACCTGTGAAGTGGTGAGACTCCATTCTTTTGAAGACCTTATCATTTCCATATTCTTTTATTTTCACTCAATATTTGGATTCTTTTGGTCTTGGTTGAGGAAATCACCCGACCTATTTGGTATTTTAGTTTTAGAGTCTACTGTGGACAGATGTGGGTTGGGTAGTTATTGTTTTGACTCTTAGTTTCATTGAGTCATCCATTTATCTTCTTATTTCTGTTTGGTTGGCTTCCACATTGTTTTTATTGTTATTATTATTACTATGCTCTTGTGGTTGGGTTAAGGGGGTGGTGTATGATCTATGGTGGACTTGAGATATCCGTCACGGAAAGGTCTTGGTTTGGGTCATGACAAGCTTGGTATCAGAGTCAATTTAAAGTCGTTAGGTATCCAGAAAGTCGTGTTGAGTATATCCCTTTTTATGGGTGTGTAGCATGCCATACTTATAAGAAGGAGGCTACAAAGCATTTAGCAATGTTTCCCTTTCTTGTGTTCTATTTTGGGATATAGAGTCTAGTGATATGAAACATCTCTAACTCTTGGATTCCTTGTATTTCAGATCATGCCTCCCCGAAGATCTGATGTTTGTAAAACTCTATTGGGAACTTTGTCCTTCCTGAGGACAATAAGGAGGGGACACGCCATGTGTATGAAGTACAGACCTAGTCTAGGGTCCCTGCTCCTGATTGTACTACTCCATGCAGAGTTCAACCATCCCCACTAGTCCTCTTTGGTCCTTTTTGAGTGGTGATGCTTACAATTAGCTGCCTCAAGGAGCATCCCTAAAGCGGAGTTCCATTGGTCTATTTATTTGCTTTCTTAGTTGGTGATATCTCAATCCTATCTGTTGGATCGTGTTGGTTTTGTTGCTTCTTTTTCTGAGGTAACCTGTGTTGTCTAGTTCATGAGGTTAAATCCCTCAACCTTTATAGGCTCAAAGGTTGAGGAGGATCCACAGGGTTTTATAGATGAGATGGAGAAAATTTTCAGAGTGATACATGCTACTCATTCTAAATGTGTAGCGTTTGTTGTATATCAGCTGAAAGATGTAGCTTATCAGTGGTATGAGGAGTGGAAGAAGTTGAGGGGTGATGATACGGAGTCGACATTATGGGATGAGTTTTTGAGGGCCTTTCTTGGTCACTTTTTTCCTCAGGGGTTGAGGGAAGCTAATACGAAGGGGTATTTTAATCTAAAGTAGGGCAAGATAAGTGTGAAGGAATATGTGTTAAAATTTTAGTAGCTATCTCGTTATTCTTTGGCTAGTTCTAGCTATCCTAAGCTGTCTGGAAATCGTAATTTTTAGGCAACCAGTGGTTCTAAGTCATAGGGTGCCCAATCTTATTCTAGTGGAGCTTAGTCAACTCCACCTTATCCTCTTTGTCATTTTGTGGAAAGCTTCATTATGGTTATTGTAAGGAAGGGAGGAATTGATTTTATAATTATGGTTAGTTGGGTCATAGCAGCGAGATTGTCCTTCTACCAGTGTTGTTATTGGGGCTAATAAAGTTCCCACATCTCAAGCTTCTGCGCCAAACGGCACTACTTTTGGTACCGGCACTGGCCAAAACCGCCTCTATGCACTTGCTACTCGCCAAGAATCTAAGGCATCTCCAGATGTTGTATGTTGCCACTCTTCTCTTGTGATGTTTATTATTTTCTTTGCCTGGGTTCTACCCTTTCTTATGTGACGCCTTATGTGGATCTGCATTTTGGTTTTTATCCTAAATGTATTTCTGATCCTTTTTCTGTGCCTACCCTTGTGAGTGATTCTATTATGGCTAGAAAAATCAATAGGGGTTGTGTGGTGTGTATCTTTCATAAGAAGACATTGGTAGATTTTACAGAGCTGGATATGGTGGATTTTGATGTTATCTTGGGGATGGATTGGCTTCATTCATGCTATACATCTCTGGATTGTAGGACCTAAATTTGCAATTCTCTAACAAATCGATAATTGAATGGGAGGGAAGTTCTTTAGTACCTAAGGGGGGTTCATCTCTTATCTTAGAGCTCAGAAATTGATTTCAAAAGGGTGTCTATTTCATCTAGTTTGGGTTAAGGATTCTGACTCTGAAAGCCCTTCTTGGCATTCTATCCTTGTGGTTATGAGTTTCCTGAAGTGTTTCCCAATGATCTTCCTGGAATTCCTCCCGACAGGGAACTAGATTATAGGATTAATCTTCTATGGGATACTCATTCTATTTCCTTTCCTCCTTATAAAATGGCTCCAGTGAATTAAAGGAGCTAAAAGAGCAGTTAAAAGATCTTCTTCATAAAGGGTTTATTGTCCTAGTGTTTCTCCGTGCGGTGCTCCAATTTTTTTGTGGGTAAGAAATATGGGTCTCTTCCAATCTATATAGATTATCACCAGCTGAATAAGGAGAAAGTAAAGAACAAGTACCCTCATCCCAGGATTGATGACCCTTTTGATCAGCTTTAGGGTTCTAGATATTTCTCAAAGATTGATCTTCGTTTAGATTCTCATCAGTTCAAAATTAGGGAGGTAGATATTCCTAAGACTTCTATCTGAACTGGTATGGTCACTATGAGTTTTTGGTTATGTCATTTGGGGTGACTAATGCTCTAGTTGCATTCATGGATCTTGTGAATTTGGTTTTAAGGTAGCTTTTGGACTTGTTTATTATAGTTTTCATTGATGACATCTTGGTGTATTCTAAGAGTGTAACGCCCCGAATCTGGTACTCAGAATGCTACACGGTGCTCATGACTCCGAAGGACCACAAGCTAACCCATGACTGATATCTGTGCCTGTATACTACATGATATACTGTAAAATGCGGAAACACAAACTGAAAGGCCATAAGGTTCAAACTGTAACATAATATTCGATAAAATATAACATCAGGGATGGGGCATAAATGCCCAAAACAAAACTATCTAAACATGTTGTAGTTTGAAAAGCCTCTAAAACATAATTGTCTCAATAAGGAAATGATGGGACATGTCCCCAACTAACTCCAACTAACAAACTAATTAGTGAGATAATAAAGAAATAATCATGTCCTCTAAAGATGAGGAGTCACTACTAACTCTGACTATGGATACTGGAATGCTACTAATGCTCTGGAGTTTGTGCTTCTGAACCTATGGTATAAGACACCATGGCGCAAATGCATCAGTACTTTGAATGTACTGGTATACATATGAGGTATGCTGAATGAAAAGGGTTTACATGCTTGATCTATACTAACTGACTAAATAACATAAATGTGAGAATACATTCATGAATACATAACAACTGTAACTAGGGTCGTGATAACATGATTACTAAGTCTGAATACTGATAACATGAGATACTGATAACTGTATAACTAAAATAACTGATACTGAGTGACCGTATCTGACAGTCTAGTTTTTGATGGAACTAGCTGAGTTCCGCACTATTTTGAGTTGACTATATCTGACAACCCTGAATTCTATAGTTGAAACTATGGGAAGTAGTCATCTAACCTACATACCCCTAATACGCCATTATGGCTGAGTTGCGGTCCAATCTATAACCCCAATTGGAAGGGTGTCAATACCGCGCCACTGGTAAGGACAATCTCTGAGTAACCCTCATATAATAGGTAACTCTAGTGAGAACCGTGGAAAGCCTCAAATAATAGGTTAAGCCACCTCACCTACCCTCATATAATAGGCTATGATATCTCAACCTATGCTGGCTACGTAGTTCGGGAATGCAAAGATTGCTTCTAAGAATCATACCCTCATATAACAGGAGAGTTCCCATCGTTGGGTTCACTTGGTGCTAATTCCTACTCCTATCTGAATAGACACTGAACATGATTAACTGAACTGGGCTAGACTGAATTCACGGAGTTCTGTTAGCTAACGGATTACTATTAAAATTATTGAATTACTGAGCTTTCCTGAGTCACATGACTAACTGGGTTCTATGGACCATGGTTTGACTGAGGATATCGTGAAAACATGACACTAAATCTAGGCACACAACTATATTTTTTTCGGGTATAGGTAACCCCAGGACTCGATGGAAGAAAACTGACAAGGCATGACATTATTGAATACATGACCAACATCAACAATCCATAATACCATAGTTGGAGATATTTCATGGGAATTTGATTATCATAGCTTGGTACATGAATAACATACCATGTATATATAGCATAATTTCTTAAGGCTAACTCATGAGCAATCCCATAAGCAATTTCAGTACATAAGAATAACATGGAAGTCATTTTGAACATAAGGTTAAAGCATACATTGTCATTTGTGTCACAATTTAGCTATAATGCATAATTTTTATCCGTTTAGGCATTTTATCAAACACCTTACATGCACAACTTAAGGCATAGGTGAAATCATCAAATTTCACAAATCATAAACCACCAAATTCATGGATTTCAATTTATATGCTAATGTAGTTTTCATAATTTCACATAAGGATCCCCACATGGGAATCAAACGATAACCATCACATAACTTGAGCAACCTACAACATAATAATCATGATTCATAATTTAAAATAGGGTTCATGAGCTTTATGGATGAAAGAAATCCATAAATCAACACAACACATACCTTAGTTCTTGATTTAGCAAAGATTGATGGAGTGATTTTGTTGAAATTAAATCCTCAATTGAAACCCTAGTTTGTTCTTGAGTAAAAATTGAGTGAAACTAGTATATTTTGGGTGAAGAATGGCTAAATCAAGTGTTATTGGGTTTAAATAGGGGTGATAAATTGACTCTTTTAACCCTGGATGTGTCTTTTAAATTTGGTGAAAATTTCCCAACCTGGACCCCTGGCGCGACGCGGCACTATCGCACCGTGTCATTGGAATTTGTGACCTGGAAGTTTGGCACCACGCGTCACTATCGCGGACCCCTACTGGAATAATACCATTTTGTCTTGGGGCGCAGCGCGCCACTGACTAATATGGCGTTGTTTTACAACGGTAACTTAAAATAGTCATAACTTTTTACCCAGTTATCAAATTTGGGCAAATCTTATATTGATGGGAAGCTTATTGAATTTCTCACATAAGAAAAAGTGAAAATACTAAAAATTCCTCATGGAATAAACATCATTCAATTTAGAAGCTAATACTTGACATTCTTGGGATGAAATTAGTTAAGAAACTTTGGGGTATTACAATATCTCCCACTTGGGAACATTCGTCCTCGAATGTGACTGACTGAGATGGGAGAAACGATGAGCAGAAGTACATGCTGATCATGAACAACAGAAACATGATTGACATTTATGGAATTTATTCAAAGCGTGCATATCTGATGTATGATTTCAAGACTTAACTGACTCATGACCACATGGCTGAGATTTCTGATAACTGAATTTCTCACTAGGAGAATGCATATCTGATGCATGAACATATTACTAATCTGATGCATGAACATATGATTGAATATGCAATGGTACTTAGTACCCAGTTTAAAATAGAATCCTGAACATGAGACTAGTACCAAGTCGTAACTGAAATCTGGACATGAAAACTGAAAAACTTATGAAGAACTGTTACCTTGAGCTAGATCTGATTTGGCAGAGAAGAGGTGAGGATACTTGGTTTTCATATATGCTTCTGCTTTCCAAGTATCTCTCTCAATGGAATGATTTCACCAAAAACTTTAACTAGAGGGATTTCCTTATTACTTAGTCTGCGAGTCTGATAGTCTAAGATTTTAACTGGAATCTCTTCATAAAAGAGGTTGTTCTGAATATCTATGCTCTAAATAGGGACTACAACTGTTGGGTCACCTATGCACTTCTTGAGGAAATATACATGGAAGACTTGATGAACTGCGGCTAGATCTGAAGGCAATTTGAGCTCATAAGCTACTTTGCCAAAGAGATTGAGAATTTTGAAGGGACGAACATATCGGGGACTAAGCTTTCCCTTCTTGCCAAACCTTTTCACTCCCTTCATGGTAGAGATCTTTAGGTAGATATAGTCACTAATCTCAAACTCGAGATCCTTTCTGTGCACATCTATATAAGACTTCAGTCGGCTCTACGAAGCCCGGAGTCTTTCTCTAATCAACTAGACTTTCTATGAGGCATGGAATATGAAGTCAGGCCCTATAACTAAGGCCTCACTAACTTCAAACCAACCGACTAGAGATACGCATCTCCTGCCATAGACATCTTTGAATGGAGCCATTTTAGTACTGGAATGATAGCTATTGTAGTCTGCAAACTCAATCAAAGGCAAGTGGTTATCCCAACTACCCTTGAAATAAATTGCATACCCCCTTAGCATATCTTCTAGGGTCTAAGTTGTCCTTTTTGCTTGACCATCTGTCTGAGGATGAAAGGTTGTACTGAGATGAACTTGGGTACCAAGAAATGCTTTCCAAAAGTAAGAGGTTAACTAGGTACCTCTGTCTGAGATAATGGATAATGGAACACCGTGCAATCTAACCAACTCTCTAATGTAGAGCTTGGCGTAATCCTTGACTGAGTAAGAGTATGGACTAGAAGGAAATAAGTTGATTTGGTCATTCTATCGATAATGACCCAAATTGAATCATACTGATGACGAGTACGAGGAAAACCTATCACGAAGTCCATGTTCACTTCTTCCCACTTCTAAGTATGAATATGAAACTCTTGCATGGACCCACTAGGCTTCTGATGCTCTATATTAACTTGCTGATATGTAGAGCACTTAGCCACAAACTCTGCAATATCTCTCTTCATCCTACTCCACAAATAGATCTCTCGTAAGTCGCGGTACATCTTTGTGGCCCCTGGATAAATAGAGTAGCGCGCATCATGCGCTTCTGCAAGAATTCATTGCCTTAAGTCATGTACACCTGGGTCACACAGACGACCCTGACAACGGAAGACACCATCTCCCCCTTGGGAGAAAACCTCTACTTTCTGTTCCTTGACTGACTCTTTCAACTTGACTAAACTGGGATCTCTATCTTTCTTTTCTTTCACCTCGGAACTAGAGATGATTCTGAACTACTTTGAACCAATACATTACCCTCCTCTATATCGACTAAGAGAACACCTAGTCTGGCAAGCTAATGGACTTTCTGAGCTAACTTCATAGTATTGTCCTCAACATGAGCAACACTACCCTTAGACAGTCTACTGAGAGCGTCGGCCACTACGTTGCCCTTGCCTAGATGATAAAGGACACTCATGTCATAATCTTTCAAGAGCTCTAACCACCTTCTCTGATAAAGATTGATATATTTATGATAAAATACATACTGAAGGCTCTTATGATCTGTGAACACATCTACATGAATACCGTATAGATAATGCCTCCAAATTTTCAAGGAAAAGACTACGGCTGCTAACTCAAGATCATGAGTAGGATAATTCTTCTCATGGGGTTTAAGCTGTCTAGAGGTGTAGGATATGAACTTACCATTTTTCATGACGACACAACCTAAGCATACTCTGGATGCATCACAATACACTATGAAACCACCTGAACCATCTGGAAGAGCCAAAACTAGAGTTGAGGTGAGTCAAGTCTTCAACTTCTAAAAACTCTTCTTATAAGGATCTGACCACTGAAACTTGACTTTATTATGAGTCAATTTGGACATACGGGATACAATAAAAGAAAATCCTTCAACAAACTATCTGTAATAGACAGCCAAACCCAAGAAACTTCTGATATCTTATGGAGAGACAGGTCGAGGCCAGTTTCTTATGGCTTTGATATTTTAAGGATCAACCCTAATTCCATCACCGGAAATGATATGGACAAGGAATGCTACTAACCTTAGAAAAAATTCCCACTTACTAAACTTGGTGAACAATTGATAATTTCTAAGAGTCTGAAGTATAATTTTGAGATAATCTGCATGATCACACTCATTGCGGGAATAGACCAGAATATGATCTATGAAGACTATGACAAATATGTCCAAATACTACTTGAACACACGGTTCATCAAGTCCATGAAAGCTGTTGGGGAATTGGTAAGACCAAAGGACTTGACTAGGAATTTGAAGTGACCATACTGAGTATAAAGGGTTGTCTTCGGAATGCCACATTCTCTGACTCTGAGCTAATGGTAGCCCGATCTGAGGTATATCTTAGAGAAAGAGTTGGCACCCTGAAGTTGGTTAAACAAGTCATCGATTCAGGGAAGAGGATACTTGTTTTTTACGGTGACTTTATTGAGTTTATGATAATCAATACACATTCTGAGAGAACCATTTTTCTTATGTATGAATAAGACTGGTGCGCACTACGTGGACACACTGGGTCTAATGAATCACTTATCTAAGAGATACTTCAATTGTTCATTCAGTTCTTTGAGTTTTGTAGGTGCCATTGTGTATGGTGGAATAGATATAGGCTGAGTATCTGGATGAAGATTAATGCCAAAGTCTATTTTGCCTTTCGGGAGGAATTCCTGGAAGATCTTTCGGAAAGACATCTGAATATTCTTGTACTATGGGACTGATTCAGGACTAGGAGTTTTAGAACTAGATTTCTTAACTCAAACAAAATAATAAACACATCCCTTAGATAACATTTTCCTTCCCCAAAGGTAGGAAACAAGCTGACCTCTGAAAGTGGATACTCTACCCTTCCACTCTAGGATGGGTTCATTTGGAAATTAGAAATGGACTACTCTTTTTCTGTAGTCAACTGTGTCATAGAAGGAATGATACCAATCCATGCTGAGAATGACAACAAAATCCATCATCTCTAATTGTACTAAATTTGCTGAGGTAACTTTCTAAAATATCATAATCGAGTAATTCCTGTATACCCACCGAGTTATGATAGTTTTACCCACTGGGGTAGAGACTGAAAAGAGCTCTGCTAGAATTTTAGGACTGACTCCAAAATCAACTGCTATATAGGGAGTAACAAAAGACAAGGAAGTACCTGGATCTAGCAAAGCGTAAACATACACATGAAAGATCTGTAATGTACTAGTAACCACATCAGGAGAATTTTCCTGATCTTGCTGGGACTGAAGAGCATAAAGTGGATTTGGATGTTGCCCACTAGTAGCACTGGAAGTGGCACCTTGCTAATTTGGGCAACCAAACTGAGCTAAGAAATGGTTCAGCTGAACCTAAGGACCTGGCTGAGGATAGTCTCTGACTCTGTGGCCTGGCTTGCCACACCCAAAACAAATATCGCTGTCAGCTCCATAAATACCCTGATGGTGTTTGCCATAAGCCTAGCAAAGAGGATAGGTGTGGGAACTACTAAAGCTACACTGAGACTTAGAGCCTGGCACTCTATCTTTTCTACCATCCCCAAACTTAGGATATGGAGCGCTAGCTGAAGAAGGAGCTAAAATTGATGACTTACGACTAAATTGATAACGGTTTCCTCCTTCTGATTTGGGTTGAGCAAAGTTGAAACTACGTGTCCTTTCTTTCTTATTCTGCTTCTCCATCATCTTAATCTTCTGTTCTTCTATTTTTTGAGCATGATTAATAAGCCTGGTATGTTCATGTCACTATTTAATATCACAGACCTACACTCGTTAACCACACTATCATTTGCCCTAGAAATAATCTTACTCATCTTGGCCATATTGTATGCAACCACATGAGGGGTACATCTAGCTAATTGAGTAAACTTAAGAGAATACTCTTTCACCATCATGTTTCCCTGCTAGAGGTTGATGAATTCTAACACCTTAGCCTCTCTTAGCTCTAGGGAAAAGAACCTCTCTAAAAATGTGGTGACAAACTCCTCCCACTCTATAGGTCCGCATCAACTGACCTCTCTGACTTCCACTGCTTGTACCAAGTATGAGCAATATCCTACAATTGATATGCAGCTAGCTTAGCATTCTCAGCAGTTGACACCCCTATAACATCAGTAATCTTTTAAACCTGATCAATGAATTCCTGAGGGTCCTCATCTGACTTAGACACAAGAAAAGATGGAGGATTAATTAGGGTGAACTCTTGAATCTTGGCTTTAGCAGAAATAGCCACTGGGTAGGCCGAAATAATAGTTGGTCATTCATTCTGAGCGGCAATTGACTGAGCAAGAGTAGTGAATGCAGCTCTAAACTCTACATGAGAAACATATTCGCCCAAAGGTTTTTCAGGCTGAGGGGTTGACTGATTCCCGTTTCTTCCTTTATGAGGCATGTTCTGTAGAAGAAAGAGAGAAATAGATTAGACTGAGAGATTGACTTGAGACTATGCTCACTGGCATAACATAAATACTGAAAGAAGGGAAACTGTTCCAAAAAATCTCATAGCCTCCTGTATATAAATGTGGCGCACAACACACCAATGTACAAGACCCTACTAGATGCAGCTTTCAGACTTCCTAGGACACTATTGAACCTTAAGCTCTGCTACCAAGTTTGTAATGCTCCGACTCTAGTACTCGAAATGCTACACGGTGCTCATGACCCCGAAGGACCACTAGCTAACCCATGACTGATATCTGTGCCTGTATACTATATGATATACTATATAATATGGAAACATGAACTAAAAGGCCATAAGGTTCAAACTGTAACATAATATATGATAAAATATAACAACTAGGAAGGTGTATAAATGCCCAAAACAAAACTGTCTAAACATACTGAAGTCTAATAAGCCTCTAAGACATAACTGTCTGAATAAGGAGATGATAGGACATGTCCCCAACTAACTCCAACTAATAAACTAATTAATAAGATAATAAAGAAATGATCATGTCCTCAAAAGATGAGGGCTCACTACTAACTCTGACTGTAGATACTGGAATGCTACTAATGCTCTGGAGGTCGTGCTTCTAAGCCTAAAGTAGAAGACACCATATCACAAATGTGTCAGTATTTTGAATGTACTAGTATGCATGAGAGGTAGACTGAATGCAAAGGGTTTACATGCATGATCTATACTAACTGATAGAATAATATGAATATGAGAATACATGCATAAATACATAACAACTGTAACTAGGGTCGTGATAACATGATTAATGAGTCTGAGTACTGATAACATGAGATACTGATAACTGTATAACTGATATTAAGCAACTATATCTGATAATCTAGTTTCTGATGGAACTAGCTGAGTTCCACACTATTCTGAGTTGATTGTATTTGACAGCCCTGAATTTTGTAACCAAAACTGTGGGAAGTAGTCATCTAATCAACATGCCCCTAATACGTCAATATAGCTGAGTTGGGCTCTAATCTGTAACCCCAATTTGAAGGGTGTCAATACCTCGCCACTGGTAAGGATAATTTGTGAGTAACGCTCATATAATAGGTAACTTTAGTTAGAATAGTGGGAACCCTCAAATAATAAGTTAAGCCACCTCATCTACCCTCATATAACAAGCTATGATGTCTCAACCTACGCTGCCTATGTAGTTCTAGAATGCAAGGATTGCTTTTAAGAATCACACCCTCATATGATAGGGGAGTTCTCATCATTGGTTTCACTCAGTACTAATTTCTACTCCCATCTGAATAGACACTGAACATAATTAACTGAACTGGACTAGAATAAATTCATAGAGTTCCGTTAGCTGATGGAATACTATTAAGATTATTGAATTACTAAGTTTCCTGAGTCACATGACTGACTGGGTTCTATGGACCATGGCTTGACTGAGGATATTGTGAAAACATGACACTAAATCTAGGCACACAACTATATTTTTTTCTGGGTACAAGTACCTTAGGACTCGATGGAAGGAAACTGACAAGGCATGACATTATTAAATACATGACCAACATAAAAAATCCATAATACAATAGTTGGAGATATTTCATAGGCATTTGATTATCATAGCTTGGTACGTGAATAAGTTAGCATGTATAGATGGCATAATTTCATAAGGCTAACTCATGAGGAATCCCACATCAATTTCAATACATAAGAATAACATGGAAGTCATTTTGAACATAAGGTTAAAGTATACATAGTCATTTGGGTCACAATTTAGCTATAGTACATAATTTCTATCTCTTTAGGCATTTTATCAAACACCTTACATACATAACTTAAGGCATAGGTGAAATGATCAAATTTCACAAATCATAAACCACCAAATTCATGGATTTCAATTTATATGCTAACGTAGTTTTAATAATTTTACATAAGGATCCCAACATGGAAATCAAACAACAACCATCACATAACTTGAGAAACCCATAACATAATAATCATGATTCATAATTTAAAATAGGTTTTTGAGCTTTATAGATGAAAGAAATTCATAAATCAACATAATGCATACATTAGTTCTTGATTTAGTGAAGATTGATGGAGAGATTTTCTTGAAATTGAATCCCTAATTGAAACCCTAGTTTGTTCTTGAGAGAAAATTGAGAGAAACTAGTATATTTTTGGTAAAGAATGGCTAAATCACGTGTTATTGGGTTTAAATGGGAGTAGAAAATTGACCCTTTTAACCCTGGATGCATCTTTTAAAATTGGTGAAAAATTTTCAACCAGGACCCCTGGTGTGATGCAGCGCTATCACACCGTGTGACTGGAATTTGACAACTGAGAAATTGGGGGATGGCGCGATGCGGAGCCATCGCATTGCCACTTTGTTTGCGACCTGAAAGTTTGGCGCGATGCATCACTATCACGGACCACTACTGGAATTTGAAAAATGCCATTTTCTCTGGTGGCACGGCACGCCACTGACTAATATGACACTTTTTTATGATGAAAACTTGAAATTGTCATAACTTTTTATACAATTATCGGATTTGGATAAATCTTATATCAATTAAAAGTTTATTGAATTTCCCATATGAAAAAAGTAAAAATCTTAAAAATTCCTCATGAAATAAATATCATTCAATTTAGAAGCTAATACTTGACATTATTGGGATGGAACTAGTTAAGAAAATTTGGGTTATTACAAAGAGAAGAGGATCATGCCAATCACCACCGAATTGTATTGCAAACCCTTAAGGACCAAAAGTTGTATGAAAATTTTTTTAAGTATTATTTTTGGTCAAATGTTGTGACTTTTCTTAGTCATATTATTTGTAGTGACGGGATCAAGGTGGATCCACAAAAAGTTGAGGTGCTAAAGAGATGGCCTAGACCCACGACTCCAAATGACATTGGGAGCTTCTTGATCTTGCCTAGGTATTATAGGAGATTTGTAGAGATTTTCTCTTCTATTAGTGCTCCATTGACAAGATTGACTCAAAAAAAGGTTATGTTTTTTGGTCTAATACTTCTGAAGGAAGATTTGAGAAGTTGAAGGATAGGTTGACTTCTACACCAGTTTTGACCCTGCCCAAGGGTACTGATATTTTTGTTGTGTTTTGTATTCCATCCAATGTGGGGTTGGGTTGTATTTTGATGCAACATGGTAAGATGGTGGTATATTCTTCTAGACAACTTAAGGTTCATGAAAGGAACTGTTCGACTCAAGATCTAGAGCTGGAAGCTGTGGTTTTTGTTTTGAAGATCGCCATTATCTATAAAGGGTGTATATGGATATCTACTTGGATCATAAGAGCTTGTAGTATGTGTTAACTCAGAAGGAGTTTAATCTTAGGAAAAAAGGTGTCTAGAATTTCTTAAGGATTATGACATGAGCCTTCACTACCATCCAGGTAAAGCTAAGGCGCTGAGGTAAAGGAGAAATAGGTTTTGGATCCTATAATTATGCAGGTTAGGGATAATATGGCCCAGCAATAGGTTATTGAAACAACCTGGGTTTTGGTCCTTAGCAAATTTCTTAGTTTTGAACTCTCTGGGCATCATATGACTAGGGGTATGCTATGTCCCGATCGAATGTTGTTTTAATTTTGGATGGAGGCTTTGTCGTACTA
Source organism: Capsicum annuum (assembly GCF_002878395.1). NCBI lineage: Eukaryota > Viridiplantae > Streptophyta > Magnoliopsida > Solanales > Solanaceae > Capsicum > Capsicum annuum. The sequence continues at coordinate 223,082,719 of NC_061111.1, read as the reverse complement.
CTATGGGTTGGTATGGGTGGTGTCGGTATTAGTGTCAGCCTTGACATTGGTATTTGTTTTGGGACTAACACTGGTTGACTGTATTTGAGTTATGATTGTTCTATTTTGTTATGTTATAGATATGGACTTGGTCATTATTTTGGTTATGGTTGTTGGTTTGGATTTGGATGGTTAGCCTTGTTTGGGTTTTCCATGGTCTTGGACCTATCCCAATGTTTATTTATGGTTAGTCATGCTATCTTGTTATATGTTCGAAATTCATCCAATGTAGGATATAAGTTGGTTGGATAGTTTAGGTAGCTAGGCGATCTCCGATCCTTGTTGGGCTTGAGATTCCCATTACGACAAGGACCTAGGTTGGGTTTGGTTGGGTCGAGTCAGTATGGCATTTGAAATTGGGGGAGAAGGTATTCTGAGGCACCAGTGTAGATTGTGTGTTCCTGATGTAAATGGGCTGCAAGAAAGGATTCTGACTGAGGCATATGAGTCTAGGTATACAGTTCATCCGGGCTCAACTAAGATGTACCATGACTTAAAAGAGATCTACTGGTGGAATAGTATGAAGATGGATGTAGCCAATTTTGTGGATAAGTGTATGGTTTGTGAGCAAGTTAAGGTTGACACTTGAGGCCGGGTGGCATGTCTCAAGAGATAGTGTTGCCTATGTAGAAGTGGGAGATGATCAATATGGATTTCATTACGAGTCTTTCACAGTCTCACAATCATTATAATTCAATTTTGGTCATTGTCGATAGAATGACAAAGTCTGCTCACTTCTTACCTATAAGGACAAACTACTCGAGAGAGGATTATGCCTGCTTGTTTATTTCAGGAGATTGTGAAGCTGCATGGTATGCCAATGTCCATTATAGTAGACCGAGGCATGAAGTTTTTATCCCACTTTTGGCATTCATTTCAAAAATATTTGAGTACACAGTTGAACCTTTGTCATAACTCGAACTAGGGCATGGCTATGATGGGTATTTCAAGTCTGCCAAGGATAGGAGACCAAACCATTTGCCTAGTCAAACAGAACACAATACAACTAGCCATAGATGAGTTCCGAACATATACCAAGATAGAGTTGAGTTCCAAACATATAAGAAAATAGTTCTAGGTTTCGAACATATAACAAGATAGTTAAGTAACTAGCTCAGAAAGGAATCTAATAATTTCAACAACCATCCCAATCCATAGTAATCTACAAAGCCTCTAATAACCAAGGACCACCCAATACAGGTCATGCCCCCATAGCAAAAATGAAACCAAAAGGAATAGTCTAAAATATGATGAGTGAAATAAGAATATGAAATGAGGTTCTTTGAAAGAATAGAAGCTCATCACTTCAAGATGACTCATGAACAATCCATAAATCACCTATCGTTACGTAGGAAAAGCTAAAGAGTCTCCAAACCCAGGTTCCCATGGGGATACAACATTCAAGGAAAGTTAGTGGGGTGAGCGCTAGCATGTAACTCGGGGAAAGAATAAAGAAATGCCATGATCAAATTAGTCCAAAGCTATTTAAAACCAACACACACAGTTATACAAATATATATATACATATAATATGTCGGGATAGGGAACAAGATTTAGCATGAGAGTTAAAACATTAACCTGGACTGTGTAGCTCAAATCATCAACTACACCTATAGTCTATATGGGTCCAGCCACCCTACTAGATGGGCCTTAGTGTATGTTAGCTGCACGAATCGGAGATACAATAGAAGATCGGTGAATTCACAACCCTATGCCATCTATGATGCATATATCTATAATGTGTCAAAAGCACATGGTCATAAAAACCAACTTTCATGCCGACAAACATAAGTTTCCAGCATTAGTCCCTCGGGTCCTCCACTTTCATGGCACAGCTACACAACTCCCATTAAGCCCAATTAAAATTTTACTCATTCCCATTCATTGAACCAATAATCATCCACTAAGGCATAAACCCTTTGATATCGTCATATCATATATGCTTGCAAGTAATTATCAACATGTCATTCTAATAATCATCACTTAAGAGAATCCACAACCCCATAAGCTCCAATCATTCATCGACATAGAGGAATCCATGACCCTCGAGGTTCAATTATTCATTATCTTTGGGGAATCCATGACCCCCAAAAATAAATTTAAAACCATTATGTTTCATTAACCTTTTATATCATGCAATAGTTCCAAAAGTGATTACAATATGCATATACTTATGTTTCAAAGCCAATATCATAAGGTTGGTTTGAGATTATTAACAATTCCAATTCTAAGATTCCTTTATTTGGGGGAATCCACGACCCCTATTCCAATTCCCATACCCGTGCACCCAATTAGTTTCAAAACTATCCATTTAAATTGTGAATAATTTATAAAAGTCATGGGAAAAACAATTCCATCAATAACATTCAAGGACCCCCAATGTAATTTCCAAAACCATCAATTAGTCATATGGACAAAATTTAAACACATGTTTTTAATAAAACAAGTTTTAGAGAAGAGATACATGCCTGAGATATCAAGAGTTATAGAGAAGAAACCAATCTTAGAGCCCTATATGATTAACCTTGAGAAACCCTAGTTGTTCTTTACTTAGGGATTTGAGAGAGCAGAGAGTATTTTATAATTAGGTAATGAAGTGTTATAGGGAACCTTAGAGTATTTTACATCATGGATTTTAATTCGTCAATGAGGAAAATGACCAAAGTACCCATAATTAAAATGCATAAAAAGCTACCCAGTCGGTACGAGTCACATCACGGCTCATGATGACTAGGAGCAAGTCATTGCTTGGACTCGTAGTTTAGGCAGCGACTCTGAGGACCTTTAATGGTTTGGTCACAAGTCACACCCTATGACTCACGACCATACCCTATGACTCTTAGAGTCCTATCATCATCACAATAGTAGCTTTGGACACTTATACTGGATTGCCTACGTCTTGCACACCATGACTCGTAATGAGTAATACAATTTGTTAGGGATCAATCATGATCAGGATAGAATCCTAGAGAACCTACACTGGTTTGGCTACAGATGGAACTTTACGACTTGCATATAGTCTTCACGACTCGTTACCAGAGTTGTACCCCAGCCAGCGAGCTCAAAAGTCAAGAAATTTTTAGGGGAAAAAATATGGGGTGTTACATTATTCCCCTAGGATCGTTCATTCCTGAATGATGAGTCAAGGCATCTATTTGCACAATTATAAAACAGAATTGCAACCACAATTCCTTTAATAAACCAGAGAACAAAGAGAGTAGGAAGACGCATACCTTAAACATGGTTATCCAACTCAGGGAACTAGAACAGATATTTGGACTTCATGTACTTTTCAGCTTCCCAAGTAGCTTTTTTTACCTTATGGTTCCTCCAAAGGACATTCCCTGAAGCTACATCTTTAATCTATAAACGATGGACTTACCTATCCAAAATCTCAATAGGAACCTTCACATAAGACATGGAATTTAAAATGCCAATATTCTCAATAGGAACCACCAAAGAAGCATCACCCATGTACTTATTCAATATTGATACATGGAAAACCAGATGAATAGAACCCAAACTCAAAGGAAAATCTAATTCATATTCTTTATTGCACATTCCCCTCAAAATCAGATACGGGATAACATAATGGGGAATGAGCTTTCTCTTATTTCCAAATCTCATCACTCTCTTTATGGGAGATATCTTTAGAAATACCCAATCACCAATATCAAACTCCAGCTCCCTTCACCACACAAATACATAGGATTTTGGGAGACTTTGAGCAATCTTAAGCCTATCTCTTATAACCTTCACCTTTTCTAATGCTTGGTGAACCATGTTCAAACTGAACAATCGAGTCTCATCAACCTCAAACCACTCGATAGGAGATCTACATCTCCTAGTATAAAGGTCTTCAAAAAGAGCCATCCCAATACTGGAGTGATAACTATTGTTATACATGAACTCGATGAGAGGTAAATGATCAACCCAGCTACCACCAAAATCAATCACACATGCCTGTAATATATCATCCAAAGTATGAATAGTCCTTTTTAGTTGTCCAACCATCTGAGGGTAAAAAATAGTGCTGAGGTTTACCTTACTCACAAAACCTCTCTGAGGTGAACACCAAAAGTGAGAAGACAACTGCGTACCTTAATCTGAAATAATAGAATCTAGATCACCATGAAATTTAACTACCTTCTTAATGGACAACATATCAAATCCTGCCCAGAGTAGGAGCAAGAAATGAGCAGACTTAGTCATCCTATCCACGATGACCCAAATCGAATCATGCTAATTCTGAGATCATGGAAGACCAATAATAAAATCCATATTTATCACCTCCTACTTCCATATAGGTATCTCTATCTCTTAAGAAATGCCACCAGGTCTCAAGTGTTTAACCATAAATTACTAACAAACTATGCACTTAGCCACAAAATTGGCCATATCTCTATTCATGTTATTCCACCAATAGATCTCCTTCACGTTATAATACATCTTTATCAGACCAGGATAAACTGTATACCTCAATTCAAAAGCCTTTGATAAGATCCTTTCCCACAGCCCATTGATATGTGAGCAAATGCTAACATATTTGAGGCTTTTAACTGAGAATAATTGCAAAGTCTTAAGAAAATTTTGTCAGTTTTGATTGTTTTCTCTTTGATATTATAGTAAAATTCAAGATGCAAGACAACCAGCAATAATTGAAGTAAAATAGTTGATTTTTGAGTTAGTATAGAGGGAAGTATAGCTGACAACTTTTCTAATAAGTCATCAGCCTTGTGATAAGCTATCAGAGTTACCGTCTTCCTTATATAGAGAATGGGATTCAATAGGAAAAAGTAACGATGACCTATGAAAAGCCATCAGGCTCATCGTTAGGCTTAGGCAGCGAATGGGGCTTGTAGTAAAGAAGCGACAATAATTATGATAAGTCATCAACTTTGTGATAAGTTATAAGAATTGACATCGGCTGTAGATGGTATGAGGTAGTGGGAGCAAAAGTGTGATGAAATACCCTAATAAGCCATTAGGCGTCTGATAAACCGTCAAGAATGCCGTCATCCCAAGGAAGAAATTATGAAAGTGGAAGAGGACTTGACGACAATTCTGATAAGTTGTCAGACTCCTTAAAAGCCATCAGAGTGTTATCGTCAGCCATCAAAGGGTTTTTCTAAGGATTTGGAACTTCACATTTTCATCAAGTTTTCTCTGTAACATTACAGTTTACTTTTGGAGAAATTATTTTTTTTTTAGGATTTTCTACTATGATTTAGAAGGAGAAACACTTTTTGATATTCCTCATTTTGTAATTTATCATCTATCGAACTATGAATAGAATTGGCGTTGTTGCTTTCTACGTTATGAGTAGCTAAGTCCATTAACCCAAGTTGTGGGACCTATAAGTTTGGTTTTGTAAAATAACTAGGTGTTCAAGCTTCTAAAGGTAATAGAAACTCCTTGGTAATTCTTCTGCTTTACATATTATCTATTGGCTGCAAATAATAGGTTATGCCTACTAGTGATTTACTTCAAGTAAGAAATCAGCCCTAGTAGGAAGTGAATTACCAATAGGGACTTGGAAGCTTCAAACTTTCATTTAATAATTAACATTGTAACAACATTAATTAACTTGAGACAACATTTTTTTATGAAATAAAAATTCCCTAAGTTCTAAAGAATTAGGTAATTAAATTTCTAAATAGGTTGAGAAACATTTAGACGCCACTTCAACAAGGATAATCTGTTGTTACTACTTACCACAAGAATCTTGGACTATACTAGTATATGTCAAATACCAACACCTATAGTGAACACAACTCTGGTTCTTTATATAATATTGGTTAAAAACACTTAAAC